>NC_141535.1:7596785-7898214 GCF_021556685.1 Rattus norvegicus | reverse complement strand
TGGCCAGGATGTGAAGAAAGAGGAACACTCCCCCATTGTTGGTGGGATTGCAGACTGGTACAACCATTCTGGAAATCAGTCTGGAGGTTCCTCAGAAAATTGGACATTGAACTGCCTGAGGATCCAGCTATACCTCTCTTGGGCATATACCCAAAAGATGCCCCAACATATAAAAAAGACACGTGCTGCACTATGTTCATAGCAGCCTTATTTATAATAGCCAGAAGCTGGAAAGAACCCAGATGCCCTTCAACAGAGGAATGGATACAGAAAATGTGGTACATCTACACAATGGAATATTACTCAGCTATCAAAAACAATGCCTTTATGAAATTCATAGGCAAATGGATGGAACTGGAAAATATCATCCTGAGTGAGGTAACCCAATCACAGAAAAACACACATGGTATGTACTCATTGATAAGTGGCTATTAGTTCAAATGCTTGAATTACCCTAGATGCCTAGAACACATGAAACTGAAGAAGGATGATCAAAATGTGAATGCTTCACTCCTTCTTTAAAAGGGGAACAAGAATACCCTTGGCAGGGAATAGAGAGGCAAAGATTAAAACAGAGACAGAAGGAACGCCCATTCAGATCCTGCCCCACATGTGGCCCATACATATACAGCCACCCAATTAGACAAGATGGATGAAGCAAAGAAGGGCAGGCCGACAGGAGCCGGATGTAGATCGCTCCTGAGAGACACAGCCAGAATACAGCAAATACAGAGGCAAATGCCAGCAGCAAACCACTGAACTTAGAACAGGACCCCTGTTGAAGGAATCAGAGAAAGAACTGGAAGAGCTTGAAGGGGCTCGAGACCCCATATGAACAATAATGCCAAGCAACCAGAGCTTCCAGGGACTAAGTCACTACCTAAAGACTATACATGGACTGACCCTGGACTCTGACTTCATAGGTAGCATTGAATATCCTAGTAAGAGCACCAGTGCAAGGGGAAGCCCTAGGTCCTGCTAAGACTGAACCCCCAGTGAACTAGATTGTTGGGGGGAGGGCAGCAATGGGGGGAGGATGGGGAGGGGAACAGCCATAAGGAAGGGGAGGGGGAGGGCTTGGGGGGATGTTGGCCTGGAAACCTTGAAAGGGAATAACACTCGAAATGTAAATAAGAAATACTCAAGTTAATAAAAAAAATGTAAAAACAAAAAAAGAAACCTATTTTACATAACATAATGCCTCTAAAATATAAGGTTTCCATCTTATCACACAGACTTCCTAACGTGCTAAAATTTAGGATAGATTTCATTGAAATTGTAGGCGTTGAACTGGAACACCTTCCAGCAGAACCAAGGCAATTACATTTTAACATACACACTAGTGAATCTTTCACACACCAAATTTTCAGACAACAAGCAAGACAAAAGCCTGCTCCTGTCATTGAGCTTGCACTTTTGTATACCACTCAAGGCAAATTCTTTGGATCTTCTGCATAGCACAGCATAGGAGCCTATTAGAAAGACACATCAGCTCTTTGGCTTTCTGTCTGTGCCCAGAGATGAACCAGTCCCACAGCTCTCTGTACCCAAGTCCCGTGAGATAATTCTGAGAACTCAGAGAAGACAACTCCTTCTGCTAACACTCCTGACCCAAGAGAAAACCAAGTAGACACCCTTAGTGCCCTCTGGGCACAGAAACCTAGGAGCAGTCAGGGGTAGGACCCTTTTGTTTTCTGCCTGCACCCAGAATTGAAAGTCAGTCACCAGGAGCACCTACACACTTGAGAGCAGAGGTTAAGACCTACTCTTCTGCTTTAAGGAACCTAACTGGTAGCCGCAGAACACACAAAGGCAGGAGCAGTCTGGGACAGGACACTTCCGGAGCTGAACTAACTAGTCCCGCAGTTCTCTGTACCCAAATCCCATGGGGCAAAGAGCTGTACCCTCAGAAATGCTGACAATCCTGATAGCTCAGGAGAGACTGCCACTTCTGCTCATATTCCTGGCCCAAGAGGAACCCACCTACAGCCCTCTGTGCCCTCTGAATACAGGAACCTAGGAGCAGTCAGGGGCAGGAACCTCCCAGTTTTTGCCTGCTCCTTGAGCTGAACAGGTCCCCCAGCTCACTATACCTAAATCTCATTGGGGAGAGATCTAGACTCTAGAAGTTCGGACAATCCTGAAAGCTAGGAGGAGAAAACTACTGCTCACATTCCTGACCCAAGAGGAACCCACCTAGTACTCTCTGTGCCCTCAGGATACACAAACCCAGGAGCAGTCTGGGACAGGCCCCTTCCAGTCTCTGCCTGCACCTGGAGTTGACACAGTCACACAGCTCACTATACCCAGATCCCCCAGAAAGAAAACAGGAGTGCTGACACACAGGCTTAAAGGAGGGTTAAGCCACAGTCAGAGACAGCCAGACAAGCTAACACCAGAAACAACCTGATGGGGAGAGGCAAGCACAAGAACCTAAGCAACAGAAACTAAGACTACTTGACATCATCAGAGCCCAGTTCTGTGGAGATGCGGGAAGGAAGGGGTGGTTTGGGAGGGGGAACATCCTTACAGAAGAATGGGGGAGGGGGAGGGGAATAGGCAGCTTATAGATGGGAAACCAGGAGAGGGAATAACATTTGAAAGGTAAATAAAAAATATTCAATAAAAAAAAAGACACCAAAAAAAAATAAAAAGTAGAAAGAAAGAAAGAAAGAAAGAAAGAAAGAAAGAAAGAAAGAGAGAGAGAGAGAGAGAAAGAAAGGCAGACAGACACATCAGACATCATGCAAGGCATTATACCAAATATCACACCAGACTTCAATTAGGCATCACACCAGATATCACATGAGGCATCGCACCAGACATCACACAAGGCATCACACCACATATTACACCAGACTTCACATGATGCATCACAGCAGACTTCACAGGAGGCATCCCACCAGACATCACACAAAGCCTGCTCAATCAGAACTGAAATTTTCAAGGTGCTTTTCAAAACTCACATTTAATGTTTAAGTTATAAAGATAATCCTTTAAAGTACCAAAATATAGAAAGGAGACAGGTTTTCACCCTGACAGCTCCCTCAGTTTCATTTCCTAGGAAACACAAGTGGAGTTATTTTATTTTAGCTCATCAAAACTATGTTTTTTCTCATAGCTAAATCATTGCTATTCTATAATAATAAGAAGAGAAAATTGATTTATATTTGTGACATTTCTTTATAAATGAACCATTTTCTCTAAAAGTTTTTCTTTGAGTAGAGTAATTCTCCTTGGAATATGCCAAGGATTTTTTCCTGTATTGGTTGTGCTGTGTTGATTTATCATGGTCGGTACTACTGAATTCTTTAACAATCAACAAGTAATCCTGCTTAAGCTTACAAAACTTTTCTTTTATTTCATTGTTTCTTTCCCCTCCTTCCTTGCACCTACTTTTTGCCTTGAAACCCTAGATAAAAGTCCCATGATCATGACTAGATCACTTACATTTTGGTAAATCTGAATTCATTCCACTTCATTGTCTAAGGGGCCTGAAAGTGTTGAGTCACTGGATTTATGCTTTGGGTCCTTAAGCTCATTTGCTCTCAAGCTTCCCATTCTATTGATGTGTTTCTAGAGTAACACATAGGTGATGGTGGCTACCTAAAGATACCTATTCAGAACCCAAAATTGTGGCATTGCTTTCTAATATGGGTATTCACTGGTGTCATTGAAATTAGGATTCTTTTAATGAGATCACAAAGGGTTATAGTGGATGTTGCCTAAATAGCAAGTTCTTATGAGCAAAGAGAAACAGACATTCCAGCATAGGGGATGCTGCTGAAGGAGGAGACATGTGTCACAGTGGTACATCTTCTAATCAAGGGTATCAAAGTCTTTCAGTGGCCATAAAGATGTGGCAAGGCATGAGGTAGATGCTCTTGAGGGCTTCCAGAAGGATCAAACACTGCTGACAACTTGAACTCCCACTACCAGCCCCTAGAAGAACCATACAACAAACCCTTGGCAGTTTCAATCACCACCAGGTTTGTAGTCATTTCTATAGGGGTCCTAAGAAATTATTCATTCCTGTGGGGATTTTCCAGACTCTTACTTCATTTAATTCAGACATTTAATTTATTTTGGTAACTGTACATTTAACTTTCAGATTATTCTCTCTGTTTATCTTACCATACCAAGTTCAGCTGATTCTATGTATACGATAAGCTTCAAATCTCTCAGATATAATAATTTTAATTTTTAATTGTTTTTGTTTCCTAAGATATATTTTAATAAGGAAAATTTTCTGTTCATCCCTCTTTCATAATTTTATCTTTCCTAAAGTACATAGTAATATCTTGTAACCATTTATGTTTATGAATCATAAACTATACCAGTTATTGTGAAGAGAAGGCTATACTTTCTTTAAGATTTTGTATCTCTATTTTTCTAACTCTAATGAATGTAACATGCCAATACTGTGCATATATGTTACAGTGAAGAGAATCTGCTGTACATACTTGGGCTTCCAATCTGAACAAGAAAACATTATATTATTTTTTCTAAAAACTTCAAATGCATGAATAATATATTTCAATTTTACTTATATATCTTATAAATTAGCATAGATACATGTCATTTAAGAAAGTCCATTTGATTAGTATGTGAATGAATGCATAAGTTAAAAAAATCTAGCAAAACAGTTAAATTCTCTGACTAAAGAGAAAATCTAATAGTTTTACTATTTGATAAGAAAATCTTAGGCAAAATTAATAACTATACAAAATTCATCAATCCTCAGCTCTCACTTAACATGACATCTTGACAAAAGGTTCATTTCACTGCATGGGAAAATTCACTTTTCCTTCTCAATTGGCAGAATGTCCCATATTTACTATTGAGAACAGGCATTTAAACTGGTCTTCGAGAATTAGGAAGGATTCCCCACATTTGTGTAGAAAAGAAGGGATGGCATTCCAGATTAAGCCTGGAAAGAAACAGCCAGTGAGTCAGACTAAAAGGGATGATCACTAACAAGAGAGGATCTGTGTCTGCCCTCTTCCTTCCAGTCAGCTTTGTACTGTAGGCTTTTGTCAGGGACACAAATGGAAAATAAAATAAATTACCCAGATGGGAAAGAAATTACATAATCTCTGTTTGAAAATGACATATTGAAAACAGACATCTGAAGGAATTTGCTGCAAAACAATTAAAATGAATAAATTTATCAAAATTGCAAAATACAACATTAATATGTAAAATCTAACTAGATTCCTAGATAATCACAATGGGAACACTTAAAGAGCCTGGAATTAAAAAATAAAAACTTATCAAAAAAAAAAAAAGAACAAATTGTACACTCTGAAAACTCTATGATGTTTTAGAAAATTTTATGTAGGCCTAAATAAACAAGATATCTCATGTTTAGGAGTCAGAAGCATTAATGCCACTTATATGGAATCATCCTCCAAGCTTTATTTTACACAATCATTATCAAAGTCCTGTTCCTAAACCTTCTGTGGAAATTATAAGGACCCCAAGTATGAAAAACAATTTAGAAAAAGAACAAGAAATTTGAAGTCCTTCTCCTTTACAAATATTAAAAACTTGTCATAAAGATTTAATAATTATGGTAGTTTAGAATTGAGAATCTATAAATAAATCCTCACATTTATGGTCAATTAAATTTTTTTACTGGTGAGTTAGGAAAATTCAAAGGTAAAAGTAGTCTTTCTAAACATTGTCCTGGGAAAACTAATTACCCACATAAAATTAATGACTCTAAAATATAGTTTAAAATTGGCTTAGGAAAATGGCAGTTTACAGGTTCTCTAATAATGTGTTAAACACATTCTTAACAGCACATAATAAAAATATTTATGACCAACAGATAAGAATAGCTCTCACTAGTGTTAGTGTGCTGGCTAGTGTTTTGTCAACTTGACACAAGCTATAGTCATTTGGGAAAAGAAAATGTCAATTGAGAAAATGTCACCTATAGGCAAGACTATGGGGCATTTTATTAGATTAATAATTGATGTGGGAGGATGTTGGGAATTGGTTCTAATGCTTTGTTTTAATTTGGCCCCCAAAATTGGGAATGTGTATGCCCAAACACTGGAGGTCCCTGTCTCCAGTTGGTTTTTGATTGATCAATGAAGAGCCAATGGTCAATGGTTGAGCAGAATGAAAAAGGCAGTACTTCTAGGTTTCTAGGGGAAGAACTCAGGAAGGAGAGAGGGTCCACCATGAGAAGGGGTAGGATAGACCAATCCTAGAAGGAACAGGAAGGTATAATGGCCAAAAAGTAGGTACAAAAAGGAGAGCAATCTCTGGAAGAACTGACCAGAAGCATTACGGGCCACCCAGAAAGAGCCAGGGCAGCAAAGATAAAATATGCATTTAGGAGGTGTTATGTTAGGAAGGCTGGCTGTGGACTCAGCTCACTGTGAGCAGTGCCAATCCTGGGCAAGTAGTCTTGAAATGTATAAGAAAGCAGACTGAATAAGTCATGGGGAGCAAGTAGTAAGCAGTAATTCTCCATGACCTCTGCATCAATCAATTCCCACCTCCAAGTGCTGCCCTGAGTTCCTGCTCTGAGTTCCTTTGGTGGGGGATGTGATATGGAAGTATGAGATGACATAAACCCTTTCCTCCCCAAGTTACTTTTAGTGATGTTTTATCACAGCAATAAGACACTAACTAAGCAATAACCATTAACTAAGATGACTTTTATCAAAGAATGAAGACTATTATAGTGATCCATAGCTCAGCAAAATGCAGAGAGTAACTGACTCTGGTGCCTATTTCTAAATGATACATCTACAATACAACACCTACACCTAAGGCTTAAGAAAACATTTAGAAGATGGTAAAGAAAACTCTAAAAACATGGGGGCAGGGACAGCTGATGCTAGATAACAATTTCTAGACAAATGGGGGAAGCTGTACCCATGATATCACAACAACACAGTTAGCTAAACAAGACCAGCACAATGACAGGACAGGCTGACATGACAACATGGATGAGGGGATTCACAAGGTTCCACTTGTGCATCAAAAGCTACAGGTAATTAATGGCTGGAGAGAGAGAGAGAGAGAGAGAGAGAGAGAGAGAGAGAGAGAGAGAGAGAGAGAGAGAGAGAATGAGAGAGAGAGAGAGAGAGAGAGAGAGAGAGAGAGAGAGAGAGAGAGAGAGAGAGAATGAGAGAGAGAGAGAGAGAGAGTTCTCTCCAAGGACTCAGTCCCTGATACAGTCTAAAGCGCTCTGCCCAATACACACATATACACAACAAATATAGCTTAATGGACTCAGCAGGTGCTGTGTATGAATGCTTGTATTATGTTAATTTGGGTCTCTGAAATTGTTTTGCGAGAATCCATACATCCACACATAAGACACTGAGGGACTGTGACCTCAGTTGGTTCTGATTGGTAAAGTTTCTGGAAGCCAATGGCTGGGAAGGGCAGACAGAGGTGGGATGTTAGGATTCCTGGGCAAGGGACCTAGGGAGAAGGAGATCTGCCATGCTTGGATAAGAAGAAAGATACCATGCCTGAAAAGGTGCAGGACAAAGAGCATAGTGGCCATGTAGGAGCCAGGGGACAGCAGCCCAAGTGGGCTGCACATCTGGGTCCAGGGCAGTCAAGATGGAATATAGGATTTACTAAGTAATAACTCAGGAATATCGGAGGGAGGTGGATTAGCCACATGGAGGTGTTGAACCAGTCACTGAACTGTTTTAGGCATATCAAAATATAAAGGTGTGTGTGTGCTTCATTAGGGAACCCAGAACATTGAGGCAAGAAACAAGGAACATGCTGCTACAAGAATCAATTTAAGTATTTAATTGGCTACTTCTACAGGTGTGTGTGTGTGTGTGTGTGTGTGTGTGTGTGTGTGTGTGTGTGTGTGTGTGTGTGTGTGTAAAGTAATTAAAGAAGAGGTCATGAATCTGAGAGGGAGTTGGAGAGTCATGGAAGGACCTGGAGTAGAAAGAAGGGGAGGAAATGATGTAAAATAGTTTTCTAGTTTTCCTGTAATAGATTTTTCGAAAAACAAAAAAGTTTTGAATGAAAACACTAAAACTCGACTTCGTGCTTGTAAGAGTTACATTTCTAACCATCCTTAGAATAAAACATAGCTACAAGCCCTCATGACTTTGAATTAGATTTTGTATACACACGACTCCATATACCCCAAAACAGATGAAACCTGACCTTCATCCAATTCAAAATCCTTTATGCTCTAAAGATTTTATCAGGAAAAAAAAACCACTGGGTAGGAGAAAACGTAAATTTTGTCAGGAATGGGTATTGCACAAAATTACTCTTCAGATATGAGTTTTACTAGAAGAAATGGACTCAAGATCATGATTGGTCCTTGAGGTGAGAGAACATTTCAAAGGGACAGTACATAGAATGAATAGAGCCTAAAGAGTAAGAGTTCCTTCAAAACCTTAAGAGAAACAAGATTACAAACAAAAGCTTAGACAGGCAGTTGTGGTGCACATCTTTAGTCTCAACACTCAGGAGGCAGAGGTAGGGAGAACTCTGAATTCAAGGCAGCCTGATCTACAAGACTTCCAGGACAGCCAGGGCTACAGAGAGAATCTTTATCAAAAACAAACAAATAAACAAAACCCAAGAGAGAGACAGAGACAGAGACAGAGAGACAGAGACACAGAGACAGAGAGACAGAGAGAGACAGGCAGAGAGAAAGAAAGACAGAGAGAAAGAGACACACAGAGAGAGTGCTTAAAGTAAAAAAGTAAAAGAAAGATGGCTATGAGGCCAGGATGACAGGTGTAGGACATAGGGAAAGGTCAAGGAATTCCCTGAAGAAAATAGGTGACTTTTACATACTTTCATGGCTAGAGGAAATTTTTCCACCCCATGGCTTAGTCTGGAACCATTTCTATTCCAAGGAGGACCACAAATGAGAAACTGTGAAGCCTTTATCAGTCCCAGAGATAAACAGGAGCAGAGCAGGGGACAGAGGCATAGAAGGAAGGAAGCTTTCTCTTATCTGTGGGATCTGGCCTCTGTTGTGGTTTGCCCTGAAGTTATCCGTATTTTGATGCTAATTCCACTGCCCCGAGGACAGCTCCCTAGTCACTACTCAGAACTCAGGTGACTTCACCAGAACCACCTCCCCACTGAATTTGTAAAGTACAGGTGAGGGGCAGGTATGGGCTAGAAGGAGGCCTGTCATTGGAGGAGAAGGAAGGATGGGTGGGAGAGAAGTTTGAAGGAAGAGGAGGAGCCGAAAAGAGAAAGGAAGAGACAGGAGGGAGAGAGGGGCAGAGAAGCCGTGGCAGGACAAGATGGTAGGTGATGTTAAGATTCTGCTCTGTGTATTTACAGGTTGTTATTAATGTTCTCAAGGGATGGATGGCACCAAGCTTTGTATGTTTAAGTGGGCAATTATATCTTATCAATTTGGGTCAAAGATTATTATGATGTGTGGTCTTTTATGTGATGATTTGAGTGTTGGAAAGTGTGCGGCTGGGATGTGTTTCTGCCAAGATATCTAGCAGATATCTTGGGGCACTGAGGTGGCGGACCTAGAGGGATAAAAGACAATCATACTTTTTTTATTTTTATACTTTTACAACAACAGGCCACTTAGAGTGATTAGTGTGGGAATGAGTGTTTCCTTCTTTGAATGAACATTCATAACATGAGCACAGCCATGTCAAAGATCCTAGTACTTCAAACTCATGGAAATGACAAGGCTTTCCCTGGATCTGAGCAGGGACATTAATGCTATGTATAAAAGTATCAAACACAACTTGAGACTGCTCCCTTTCAGAGACCTACTGTCAAGGTTACCTAAACTAACTCCTTACTCAGCTGCACACAGTAAACATGCTGCATTTCCAGGCTACTCCTGCATCAGCATCAAAGAACACAGTCCACCCAACCCCACCTTTCTGTACATGCGTCAGTCATTCCTTCACTCTCTATTGCCCCAATCAGATCAATCCCAAAGCCAGACAAAGTGCCACAAACCAGAGTTTTAAAAGGCTGGCCCATGATGTAATACATACCATATTTTATAAAGGACTTGCACCTAGAATGAGTAAAAGATATTTATAAATGAACGATTAAACATAAATCACAAAAGACAAATGAACCAATAAAAATATAAACAGACATTTCTCAGAGTTCATGTAAATGGCTGAAATCACTTGAAAAAAAGAACACAAACTAATTTTCATCATGAAATGCAAATAAATACTGCAGTGAGATTCTCACAGTTATTAATGTGTTGTTATCAAGAAGACAAGTAATAAATGTCGAGATCATCATTCACTGTTGGTAAAGATGAAGTATGGCTTATCTGCTTTGGAGATTAGCTGAGGGTTTCTCAAAACCTTAAACACAGAATTACATTATCTAGAAATTCCACTAGTAGGTATGTAGCTGGGGTGTGTAGTGCCATATTGGATTTGGGCCTGGCTGTTTTGTAACTGCATGGCCACAGTTAAGAAGTCATGGGATTGTTGGACAGAGGCCTCTCCCATGTATTTACGCCACAGGAAGAAAAGACCAAGTAGTAAAGACCCAGTGTCTCCACTGCATGGCCTCTGCTGAGCCCGGCTGATGCATGTGGAACCGACACACCTAGACCACACCTGGGTGGTGGTCAATTTACTTCTGCCTTTTACTTCCTCAGCCTTTATCCTTGAGATTTAGGCTGGTCTTCTGGGATTTCTCCCTAATTAATTCAGGTCTCCTAGTCAGTCTTTTGTTACCGAAGTCACTAGCCAGGTAGTCACGAGCCAGGGTTTCCCACTGTCCTTCCCAGATATTTTCTACCTGGAGACTTGGGTATATAAGTGGTGAATAAAGCTACAGGAGTCTCTCACTCTTCTTCCTCACTCTCACTCTTCCGCTCTTCCTTCCACTCTTTCTCTCTCTCTCTCTCTCTCTCTCTCTTCCTCTCTTCCTCTCCTGGCTTGACATGATAACCTGTGTGTGTGTGTGTGTGTGTGTGTGTGTGTGTGTTTCTTTCATCCTGTAGGCTTGTGTCGGTACTGGTGCCGACAGGGGGTGGTTAATAGTTTCCTTGTTTACAGTTTCTTCTCTTGTCCATGCCCTCTGTTGGTTCCTCTTGCTGTTCATCATTTGTAATCATTCAATATGCATCAGTTTGCTTCAATATAAGGAAGACACTTCATATAGCTAGCCTTTATGGTGATCATTTTGACCATACCTCTTGAATTCAATTGCTCCACAAAACTCACCAATCCTTACCATCCTATAGCATGACCAAATGTAAATGTTTTATTCAGTGTTGTCTTCCTGCATTGCCTGTGTTAGTCTACAGCACAATTTCACAGTGACTACATGTTAATCTCTGTCAGACCACCACAGTGACTACATGTTAATCTCTGTCAGACCACCACAGTGGCTACATGTCAATCTCTAGGACCATCTCATCACATACTCACACTTGGAAAACTCCCACTCTTGTCTTAACTGTTTTTCAGTTCCTATTTATAAATTGTTCTTTCTAAAATGTTCCTTTCAACATAGACTCTATGTCAATGCCTCAGTGAAAAATCTATGCTATTTTTCCTTTCTTTTTTTTGTAAAACTATTGTATCTATTTTCCTGTTTATCTTATAGTATAATATCCCCACAAGATTACAATCTCTTTTCATTCCACACAGCTTTTAACATATAAACAGAGCACAAATATTTAATGCATCTTACCATTACATACCCAAAAGCATTTCACATTTAAAAGTGTTAAACATTACAGTAACAGGTGGCATAGGCATACTACATTCAATTGAATTCAGAAAAAAAATATTTTTTACCTCACTGCTAGATAAGGTGCTTAGTATAGAAGTTATAAAAAATTAAGCATATTTTAATAGAAATTTTGAAGGTTAGATTATAGCAATAGAATAAACAAATCAATTATTTCATGTTTTATTATAGTACCACAAAATAACTTTGTCCGTTCTACTTCTAGACATTCAGATGATGAGCATGAGTTCAAAACAGCATTCATAAGCAACAGGAGCAAGGGAGAGCCTTAGTCCAGTTCTGACCCTTGATCAATGTTATCATTATGATCTAGAAACCCAACTGTCTTCAGTTTACTGTCTCTGAACATCCTGCAGCTTCTCACCCACATGCTGAGAGCTGTTTTCTAAACTTGTCTCAGACTCTGTAAACATGAATTTAGATCTTTCTGGTTTTCCCACTTTGGTGCTAGAAAGAACATTTTTAAAAGAAACAACAAAACGCGATCAGGAAAAAGGGTTAATTTCTCCCTTTGTCCCAACAGTGCAAGAGATCATCTCAACAGTGGATAAAAATGAAGGCATAAACATTATACACAAATGTCCTACCTAGAAATGCTTGACTTCCAAATGCAGTAAGCTTTGTTTGGAGAAGCAGCAAGGGAGGATAGACTATCTACAAGGACTGCGTTCCCTGTGGATGGAGTCATTAAAAAAAACAAAACATTCTGCTAATCAAAGGTGTTTTAAAGAACTGCTTAGGAAAACTGAAAAATGCTCTTGAAAATGTAAAGACACATTAACATATATATCCATATATCCATATGTCCATAGCATAGAACACAAAATGCGTAAGACACCACTGGCATGCATTACAGGGCTTTCCTTGGAGTCAACGAAAACTTGGATGATTTTTTTTTTATATTTTTTTTAATTTATTTAATACTTAATAATAATTCTTTGGTTTCCGGGCAAACATCCCCCTCCCCCCTCCCCTTCCTTATGGGTATTCCCCTCCCAACCCTCTCCCCATTGCCGCCCTCCCCCCAACAGTCTAGTTCACTGGGGGTTCAGTCTTAGCAGGACCCAGGGCTTCCCCTTCCACTGGTGCTCTTACTAGGATATTCATTTCTACCTATGAGGTCAGAGTCCAGGGTCAGTCCATGTATAGTCTTTCGGTAGTGGCTTAGTCCCTGGAAGCTCTGGTTCCTTGGCATTGTTGTACATATGGGGTCTCGAGCCCCTTCAAGCTCTTCCAGTTCTTTCTCTGATTCCTTCAACAGGGGTCCTATTCTCAGTTCAGTGGTTTGCTGCTGGCATTCGCCTCTGTATTTGCTGTATTCTGGCTGTGTCTCTCAGGAGAGATCTACATCCGGCTCCTGTCGGTCTGCACTTCTTTGCTTCATCCATCTTGTCTAATTGGGTGGCTGTATATGTATGGGCCACATGTGGGGCAGGCTCTGAATGGGAGTTCCTTCAGTCTCTGTTTTAATCTTTGCCTCTCTCTTCCCTGCCAAGGGTATTCTTGTTCCCCTTTTAAAGAAGGAGTGAAGCATTCACATTTTGATCATCCTTCTTCAGTTTCATTTGTTCTAGCCATCTAGGGTAATTCAAGCATTTGGGCTAATAGCCACTTATCAGTGAGTGCATACCATGTATGTCTTTCTGGGTTTGGGTTAGCTCACTCAGGATGATATTTTCCAGTTCCAACCATTTGCCTACGAATTTCATAAGGCCATTGTTTTTGATAGCTGAGTAATATTCCATTGTGTAGATGTACCACATTTTCTGTATCCATTCCTCTGTTGAAGGGCATCTGGGTTCTTTCCAGCTTCTGGCTATTATAAATAAGGCTGCAATGAACATAGTGGAGCACGTGTCTTTTTTATATGTTAGGGCATCTTTTGGGTATATGCCCAAGACAGGTATAGCTGGATCCTCAGGCAGTTCAATGTCCAATATTCTGAGGATCCTCCAGACTGATTTCCAGAATGGTTGTACCAGTATGCAATCCCACCAACAATGGAGGAGTGTTCCTCTTTCTCCACATCCTCGCCAGCATCTGCTGTCACCTGAGTTTTTGATCTTAGCCATTCTCACTGGTGTGAGGTGAAATCTCAGGGTTGTTTTGATTTGCATTTCCCTTATGACTAAAGATGTTGAACATTTCTTTAGGTGTTTCTCAGCCATTCGGCATTCCTCAGCTGTGAATTCTTTGTTTAGCTCTGAACTCCATTTTCTAATAGGGTTATTTGTCTCCCTGCGGTCTAACTTCTTGAGTTCTTTGTATATTTTGGATATAAGGCCTCTATCTGTTGTAGGATTGGTAAAGATCTTTTCCCAATCTGTTGGTTGCTGTTTTGTCCTAACCACAGTGTCCTTTGCCTTACAGAAGCTTTGCAGTTTTATGAGATCCCATTTGTCGATTCTTGATCTTAGAGCATAAGCCATTGGTGTTTTGTTCAGGAAATTTTTTCCAGTGCCCATGTGTTCCAGATGCTTCCCTAGTTTCTCTTCTATTAGTTTGAGTGTATCAGGTTTGATGTGGAGGTCCTTGATCCACTTGGACTTAAGCTTTGTACAGGGTGATAAGCATGGATCAATCTGCATTCTTCTACATGTTGACCTCCAGTTGAACCAGCACCATTTGCTGAAAATGCTATCTTTTTTCCATTGGATGGTTTTGGCTCCTTTGTCAAAAATCAAGTGACCATAGGTGTGTGGGTTCATTTGTGGGTCTCCAATTCTATTTCATTGGTCTATCTGTCTGTCTCTGTACCAATACCATGCAGTTTTTATCACTATTGCTCTGTAATACTGCTTGAGTTCAGGGATAGTGATTCCCCCTGAAGTCCTTTTATTGTTGAGGATAGTTTTAGCTATCCTGGGTTTTTTGTTATTCCAGATGAATTTGCAAATTGTTCTGTCTAACTCTTTGAAGAATTGGATTGGTATTTTGATGGGGATTGCATTGAATCTGTAGATCGCTTTTGGTAAAATGGCCATTTTTACTATATTAATCCTGCCAATCCATGAGCATGGGAGATCTTTCCATCTTCTAAGGTCTTCTTCAATTTCTTTCTTCAGTGTCTTGAAGTTCTTATTGTACAGATCTTTTACTTGCTTGGTTAAAGGCACACCGAGGTACTTTATATTATTTGGGTCTATTATGAAGGGTGTCGTTTCCCTAATTTCTTTCTCGGCTTGTTTCTCTTTTGTGTAGCGGAAGGCTACTGATTTATTTGAGTTAATTTTATACCCAGCCACTTTGCTGAAGTTGTTTATCAGCTTTAGTATTTCTCTGCTGGAACTTTTGGGATCACTTAAATATACTATCATATCATCTGCAAATAGTGATATTTTGACTTCTTCTTTTCCGATCTGTATCCCCTTGATCTCCTTTTGTTGTCTGATTGCTCTGGCTAGAACTTCAAGAACTATATTGAATAAGTAGGGAGAGAGTGGGCAGCCTTGTCTAGTCCCTGATTTTAGTGGGGTTGCTTCAAGTTTCTCTCCATTTAGTTTAATGTTAGCAACTGGTTTGCTGTACATGGCTTTTACTATGTTTAGGTATGGGCCTTGAATTCCTATTCTTTCCAGGACTTTTATCATGAAGGGGTGTTGAATTTTGTCAAATGCTTTCTCAGCATCTAATGAAATGATCATGTGGTTTTGTTCTTTCAGTTTGTTTATATAATGGATCACGTTGATGGTTTTCCGTATATTAAACCATCCCTGCATGCCTGGGATGAAGCCTACTTGATCATGGTGGATGATTGTTTTGATGTGCTCTTGAATTCGGTTTGCCAGAATTTTATTGAGTATTTTTGCGTCGATATTCATAAGGGAAATTGGTCTGAAGTTCTCTTTCTTTGTTGGGTCTTTGTGTGGTTTAGGTATAAGAGTAATTGTGGCTTCATAGAAGGAATTCGGGAGTGATCCATCTGTTTCAATTTTGTGGAATAGTTTGGATAATATTGGTATGAGGTCTTCTATGAAGGTTTGATAGCATTCTACACTAAACCCATCTGGACCTGGGCTCTTTTTGGTTGGGAGACCTTTAATGACTGCTTCTATTTCCTTAGGAGTTATGGGGTTGTTTAACTGGTTTATCTGTTCCTGATTTGACTTCGGTACCCGATATTTGTCTAGGAAATTGTCCATTTCCTGTAGATTTTCAAGTTTTGTTGAATGTAGGCTTTTATAGTAAGATCCGATGATTTTTTGAATTTCCTCTGAATCTGTAGTTATGTCTCCCTTTTCATTTCCTATTTTGTTAATTTGGACACACTCTCTGGTTCCTCTCGTTAGTCTGGCTAAGGGTTTATCTATCTTGTTGATTTTCTCAAAGAACCAACTTTTGGTTCTGTTGATTCTTTCTATGGTCCTTTTTGTTTCTACTTGGTTGATTTCAGCTCTGAGTTTTATTATTTCCTGCCTTCTACTCCTCCTGGGTGTATTTGCTTCTTTTTGCTCTAGAGCTTTTAGGTGTACTGTCAAGGTGCTGACATATGCTCTTTCCTGTTTCTTTCTGCAGGCACTCAGCGCTATGAGTTTTCCTCTTAGCACAGCTTTCATTGTGTCCCATAAGTTTGGGTATGTTGTACCTTCATTTTCATTAAATTCTAAAAAGTTTTTAATTTCTTTCTTTATTTCTTCCTTGACTAGGTTATCATTGAGTAGAGCATTGTTCAATTTCCACGTATATGTGGGCATTCTTCCCTTATTGTTATTGAAGACCAGTTTTAGGCCGTGGTGGTCTGATAGCACGCATGGGATTATTTCTATCTTTCTGTACCTGTTGAGGCCCGTTTTTTGACCAAGTATATAGTCAATTTTGGAGAAAGTACCATGAGGAGCTGAGAAGAAGGTGTATCCTTTTGCTTTAGGATAGAATGTTCTATAAATATCTGTTAAGTTCATTTGGCTCATGACTTCTCTTAGTCTGTCTACGTCTCTGTGTAATTTCTGTTTCCATGATCTGTCCATTGATGAGAGTGGGGTGTTAAAATCTCCCACTATTATTGTGTGAGGTGCAGTGTGTGTTTTGAGCTTTAGTAAGGTTTCTTTTACGTATGTAGGTGCCCTTGTATTTGGGGCATAGATATTTAGGATTGAGAGTTCATCTTGTTGGGTTTTTTTTCCTTTGATGAATATGAAGTGTCCTTCCTTATTTTTTTTTTTGATGACTTTTAGTTGAAAATTGATTTTATTTGATATTAGAATGGCTACTCCAGCTTGCTTCTTCTGACCATTTGCTTGGAAAGTTGTTTTCCAGCCTTTCGCTCTGAGGTAGTGTCTGTCTTTGTCTCGGAGCTGTGTTTCCTGTAGGCAGCAGAATGTAGGGTCCTCGTTGCGTATCCAGTTTGTTAATCTATGTCTTTTTATTGGGGAGTTGAGGCCATTGATGTTGAGAGATATTAAGGAATAGTGATTATTGCTTCCTGTTATATTCATATTTGGATGTGAGGTTATGTTTGTGTGCTTTCATTCTCTTTGTTTTGTTGCCAAGACGGTTAGTTTCTTGCTTCTTCTAGGGTATAGCTTGCCTCCTTATGTTGGGCTTTACCCTTTATTATCCTTTGTAGTGCTGGATTTGTAGAAAGATATTGTGTAAGTTTGGTTTTGTCATGGAATATCTTGGTTTCTCCATCTATGTTAATTGAGAGTTTTGCAGGATACAGTAACCTGGGCTGGCATTTGTGTTCTCTTAGGGTCTGTATGACATCTGTCCAGGATCTTCTGGCCTTCATAGTTTCTGGCGAAAAGTCTGGTGTGATTCTGATAGGTCTGCCTTTATATGTTACTTGACCTTTTTCCCTTACTGCTTTTAATATTCTTTCTTTATTTTGTGCGTTTGGTGTTTTGACTATTATGTGACAGGAGGTGTTTCTTTTCTGGTCCAATCTATTTGGAGTTCTGTAGGCTTCTTGTATGCCTATGGGTATCTCTTTTTTTAGGTTAGGGAAGTTTTCTTCTATGATTTTGTTGAAGATATTTACTGGTCCTTTGAGCTGGGAGTCTTCACTCTCTTCTATACCTATTATCCTTAGGTTTGATCTTCTCATTGAGTCCTGGATTTCCTGTATGTTTTGGACCAGTTGCTTTTTCCGCTTTACATTATCTTTGACAGTCAATGATTTCTAGGGAATCTTATGCTCCCGAGATTCTCTCTTCCATCTCTTGTATTCTGTTGGTGAGGCTTCTATCTACAGCTCCTTGTCTCTTCTTTTGATTTTCTATATCCAGGGTTGTTTCCATGTGTTCTTTCTTGATTGCTTCTATTTCCATTTTTAATTCCTTCAACTGTTTGATTGTGTTTTCCTGGAATTCTTTCAGGGATTTTTGCGATTCCTCTCTGTAGGCTTCTACTTGTTCTCTAAGGGAGTTCTTCATGTCTTTCTTGAAGTCCTCCAGCATCATGATCAAATATGATTTTGAAACTAGATCTTGCTTTTCTGGTGTGTTTGGATATTCCATGTTTATTTTGGTGGGAGAATTGGGCTCCGATGATGCCATGTAGTCTTGGTTTCTGTTGCTTGGGTTCCTGCGCTTGCCTCCCGCCATCAGATTATCTCTAGTGTTACTTTGTTCTGCTATTTCTGACAGTGGCTAGACTGTCCTATAAGCCTCTGTGTCAGGAGTGCTGTAGACCTGTTTTCCTGTTTTCTTTCAGCCAGTTATGGGGACAGAGTGTTCTGCTTTCGGGCGTGTAGTTTTTCCTCTCTACAGGTCTTCAGCTGTTCCTGTGGGCCTGTGTCTTGAGTTCACCAGGCAGGTCACTTGCAGGGGAAAAGTTGGTCCTACCTGAGGTTCTGAGTCTCAAGTGTGCTCGTGGGGTATTGCCTAAGTCCTCTCCGCGGCGGCAACAACCGAGAAGATCTGCGCCGCTCTTTCCGGGAGCCTCCGTGCACCAGGGTTCCAGATGGCGTTTGGTGTTTTCCTCTGGCGTCTGGATGTGGGCAGAGTGCAGTCTCCTCTGGTTTCCCAGGCGTGTCTGCCTCTCTGTAGTTTTAGCTCTCCCTCCCACGGGATTTGGGTGCAGAGAACTGTTTATCCGGTCTCTTTCCTTCAGGTTCTGGCGGTGTCTCAGGCGCAGGGGTCCTGCCGCTCCTGGGCCCTCCCCTACGGGAACCCAGAGGCCTTATACAGTTTCCTCTTGGGCCAGGGATGTGGGCAGGGGTGGGCAGTGTTGGTGGTCTCCTCCGCTCTGCAGCCTCAGGAGTGCCCATCTGACCATGCGGTGAGGTCTCTCTCCCACGGGGTTTGCGCTGGATGATGTTTTTTAATAACTTACAGCCAGAAGGTGAGAGAGCTATGAAGGGAGAGTTTCTAGTGAAACTGACCATGTTCACAGAAATTTCCCTCTAAAGGAATGGAGTCCACTTTGATTTTAGTGTTTTCACATATGCTTGATACACAAATCATCCATTTTCCTTTTTCCAAATAGTACAGATTCTATAAAGTAGCAAGCTACAATGTTATATAATAATTTAAAGGTTTAATTTAGAGAAGTATTATATTCAATTATTTTAAAAATCAATCTTACTGATCTTTACTATTTATAAATTTGTCTTAATGTTAACTATATAACTAGACTCTTCATTCTCTAATAAAACTAAAGTTGTTTTTAAATTCCTCAATCTCTCAACGAAGTACATAAATGTTTTCATGGCTCATTTAGAACATTGGCGAAAACAAAACACATATAGTACAAATAGTGAGCTATTGTTTGTCTCATTTACCACCCCTAAAGAAGCTCATTATCTTATGATAATTTGTGCCTAGAAAATCATAGCAAATTTCAACTTGAATCAAAGCTCTCAAGCTCTCCACTCAAATTCGTTCAGTTTGTAAGCACTCACATGTACAAGTTGGGTACAGTGCTGGGCCAGCTATGGCAAGAGGTGGTAATAGTCTCTGGTCTCAAAGCAAACGAACTGAACTTCTACATTCTGTATTCAAACAACCTATTTGTATTATTTGCAGAGGAAGGTCACATATATCTTGATGCAAAGTCAGCATGAAAATTAATCAACACCCAAGATTCTGGGAAGCAGAAACAGATTGCACTCATATAGAGATACTACAACTGTATCCAAAGAACCACTTGTAGTATATAATTAACAATTTTTGTAAAGCTCCCAAACCTGAAACTTACAGTTTTCATTAGCAGACAAATTCCCCAGCAACCAGATTTTCTGAAATTAATTTTTTTCTCTTTGAAAACTATGCTTAGAGAAGAAAATAATAAACTATCAAAACAGATCTATCTAGCTGCAGTAACTAGCAACTTTTTCATATGCTGTATTGAGTCCTTGTAATGGTTATGCTTTCTGATTCCAGGACCACTAGAATACTTATAACTGGTGTGTTCAGAGTTCACACCAACTAGACTACCAAGGACCACTTCATTGGCAGCAGCAGTAAATTATCTCAGGTTCATTGGGTGGGCTGATCTGAAGGTGGGTATGTGGAGCTTGGAAAACAGCTAGTGCTCAGTAAACAGTGACTCCTTAGCTCTTTAATAAAATAAGCAGAACATGGTAGAAGAAAATTAGTGAGAAAGGAGGATTCTTTTTATCCTACACATTGCCATCTCCTTAATAGACATTATGCTCTGCATGCATCCGCATCTTTCAAGCTTTAACCTTCAGATGCTACCTAGAGTCTCTCACCCTCACATCTTGTTGCCTTCTCATCTAGAACATGAAGCCCTACTAATATTCTAGGTCAGGAGTCCTCAACTTTCCTAATGTTATGACTCTTTAATACATTTCTTCATGTTGTGGGGACTCACAACCAGAAAGTTATTTTTGTTACTACTTCATAACTGTAATTTTGCTACTATCATAAATCATAATGTGAATACTTATGGTTTTTAGTAGTTTTTGGCAACCCTGGTAAAGGGGTTGTTCAACCCCAAAGAGATCACAACCCAGAGGTTGGAAAACTACTGTTCTAAACTGTAGAGTCCTGAAGATTTCTATACAATCACACTATAGGACCGCATCCACCTCACCTTTCCAAGGATCTATGACTCGAACACAGATGTGGGTTAGCAGATGGAAGATGTCATCCACAGCTCAGACTTAAACAAGTCCTTTCCTGGGAAAGATCTATGTACCTATTGCAGGGAGAACTTTCATAAGATAAAGCAAAATTATAAGTCCTTGGTGATGGGATTACCTTTGACATTTGCAAGGGTCCCTTCTTCTCCTCTGTTTGTCTTAGAAAATTTCTTGAATCAGTCGTGTTAGCAATGGTTTTCCTGTGATCTATACTTGCTGTACAGTACCCCTGGGCCCACTATAATGGTTATCTAGGGCCAAGTTTAGCTCACATGTTTTTCTCATCCAGCAGATGAAGAAAGTGTTGTGTTATTTGTGACAAAAACCAAAAGACATACACATAGTTATAGTTCCCATAGCTATGATGTTATGGCCTTTACTGAACCTTTATGAAGAATCCCTAAAGAAGCTTCTTGATTTATGAAGAAATGCACTTATGTCTTTTCTATTATATGTTACCAAAGCATTTATGAGTAGGTAAACTGGTAGAACTGATGAGACTCAAATTTTAGCAGACTAAGATAACATGCAATAACACCAGAGTTTATGGCAAATTTCAATTTTAAAAGATTTCAGGTTTGAGAAGATTGCTCAGAAATCAAAGTGCTTGCCAAGCAAGTATGAGGGTCAGGATTCAGATATCCATAAACTCAAAGTATTGCCTGGCTGTAAGTCCAAGCTCAGAAGTAAGAGAGAAGGGATCAGAGTACTGGAGTTTCTGTACAATCACACTCAGGACCTCATCTACCTAATAGCACACAGGACAGCAAGACTAACTTTATTGCTGAGCTCTGGGTTTGACAGAGAGAACCTGGTTTAATGAATAATGTAGAAGAGCAATCAAGGATGATTCTGGATATTGATGTCAGGCCTCCACATGCATGCAGACAAACCAGTTCTTTTGTTAGAGATTGCCGATAGAATCAATGAAGTTAAAGAAGTCCTGGAAACATTGCAGGTCTTCCTGGAAGGAAAGGTCAGGTCCACTGAAACCTCTGGGGTGCTGCCTCCTATTAGTCTTTTCCTAAACTTCTTTCCAGGCCTGTGTCTGGAGACTATTCTTGGATTAAGGTCATCTTCTCCTGCCCATCACTTGGATCTGCCTATAACTTTCTCTATCCATGGTCCTATTTCACAAAGGCTGGTGCTTTTTCTCCTGACAGCGAAATTGCTCATGAAAATATCTTACTTAAATTATTGAGAAAACATATTTGCATCACATTCAGCTGCTATAATGTGCTGGCTTTGTCTGAGATGATCTGGGGGAGAAAGAGAGGGAGATGAGAAACCTAACGTGGCTGCTTAAGTCTGACCCTTCCTTCCATGGGAGGTAGGAGAAGAGGCCACTCCCAAGTGACAGTTAGAAAAGCAAATGAAACTGAATCTGATTCTATAAATGCACTTGTGTGCTCTCTGTTTGATATGGGAGTTAAATATAAATCATCTAAGAACCTACAGAATTCAAGACAGCCTCAGTTTGGATGCGCTATATAGGAATGGAGGTAGTATATTAAATATCTGTGGGTGAAGAAAATGCTTGAGACAAATTTCTTTGCTATCCATTTTCTTAGCACAAAGTATAGAGCTTAACTTGGATTCAATGTAGATTGCTTCATACTTTTCCAAAATTCTACATAACAATCAAATTTAAGTATCCAACACAGCTCCCTCTTTATAATGTACTTTGCAAAGAAATAGTTATATATAAAAAAAATCCAAATGTCTTACCTTACACAGCTCTAACCACCTAACTGTTTTGTTGTCCATAGCCATGAACAAATACCCATATGGGACATGATTGTTTCCCTATCAGGGCTTTGATTCTATCATTCCTTTTGCTTTGAATTCATCTGTCACATTCTACTCCGAATTATAGCTAAATCTCAAAATCAACCCCCCCCCCATTTCAATTAACTGCTAACACTCTAGTTCTTTGGGATTTTTTGTAAATACTTTGCCATGGTAAACTGACAGAGACTATGATAAACAGTTTCCTTTCCCAGTAAAGAAAGAATTATACCAAACATTACATAAAAGTTATTTAAGACTGTAAATATCCTTGTGTCAGTGCCCTTCCTATTACAGATGAATTGAAGTGTTCTGGCACAACTGGGAGCAACTAGTACTGCCAGGAATTCCTGCTGTGATACATTCATGGAAGCCTGGGCTTTGCTCCAAGAAACTGGATGGAAAAGTCTCCATCTGCCTTTCCAGAGAATTATTAAGGATAATAATAAGAATTACAAGAATATTCTCCTGAAATTATTTCTTGAATTATATGAGCTATTGGCATTTCTCCACCTCAGTGGACATAGAGTCTCCCAAACATGACAGTTAACTGCTGACATATTTACTTGAATTTGATCTAAGGTTTAAGTGGAGTCCATGAAATGTTAAAGGCATCAGATTCCACAACACTCTCAAAAGCAGCTATGTATCAGAGACAAAGGGACTTACACAATGAAAGGCCAGAATTTTAAATGCTTTTTATAAGCATGTTGTCCTATCTAGTTGAATACCTACAGAGTTTCTTTAAGCTGGGGGTGGGAGGGTCATCTGGCAGGAAACAAATATACTTACTGTGTTTTCTATCTAAACTGTGCAACTGCCCTCTCCTGACTTGCATGCCAAGTTCCTCAAAGACATCATCTGGAAATCACTATCATTAGCAATATACAAGAGTGCAGCTAGTGTCATCTCACCCAAGACTGCCTCTGGAAGAAAAAGATGAAGTAGAAAGGAGGTTTCAACTCTATTCAGATGTCATTTTCATTACTTCCCAGAGGGTACATGACTCTAGCAGGTGCTGAAGGTCACGCAGCATCCTATCAGAGTCCACAGAAGACATGTACAGTAAAGGAGCCAGAGTGAAACATCTGATACACAGTCACAAATGCTATGTGTAAACTTTAAAAGTACTTATTAATCACATAATCTAGCACATTCATGTTTTCTGGTATTGTTTCCAAATATTCATAGCCTATACTGTAAAGAGCAACTTTTCTTTCTTGGAATTTAGTGTTGACATTATTTTTAGTATGTTCATGTCTTGCTTTCATCAGAGTTTCTATGAATTTTCTTCCCTGTGGAGAAGAAAATACAATTTCTAAATTTAGGATGGTAACAAAAGAGGTAAAGTCCACATTAGAGATCTTGATTTAATTTAACCAAAGTCTAATCAGAACCACAAATACAACCAGGGAGTTCTCTGTTGCAGCTATGATAATTCTTTATATGTGCTATACAAAGAGTTAAGAGAGAAAGCTTTCAAGGCATTTGATCCTGGCTGATTGTGGGGCTTGAGGTCATAATCTGTAATTCAATCTCTACTATCTTCAGACAATCCATGTCACAATTAATCTACTGTGATTAATGAGAACAATTAGCTGTGAACTGGGGAGTTCACAGGGATTATCTCTGAAGAAGTTGTGAGGCTTGGTAGTAATATCATAGACTATACCAAATAGTAGTAGTGAAGTGAATGCCTTCTGTAGTAACCACATTCAGTGAGGACATGAGCAGGTGGCTGGGGTCATATAACACACTCTAGAATCCAAATCAAGCAAGCCACTAATTGGCAGCAGCACAATGGACAGAAGGATTTAGGACATTAGATGGGACCCCTGGCTCCCCACCTCAGACAGTGACTTGGAGGACCAAGGCATATGATAGCTCTTCAACACAAGTGAACAGCAGGCAAAGGGAGTAATCTGATGTTAGAAGAAAGAGTGAGTGAGCCCAAGAGCTTCTAGCCCCTAACATTAGGACATTGACCTGGGACAGAAATGAGAGAAAAGTAAAGATGAAAAGACCTTGAGAAGGTAAAAGTAAATTGTTGAACATGGTCCAAGAATGGACCTCTCTGAGGTAAACCGAGTGCTTTCAAGAACATTCCAAGAAAACAAAACAAGAGTCTTGTAACCTCAGTTTCTTCAAAAACACAGACTTATCCTTGGAATGTGTTTTGATGCCCCTCTCAGATGTAGTAGATAGGAGTGGTTTACTTTATACATTACAACTACCTATTGCAATTTGTTTATATGTCTCTATAGAAAAACATATTTCTGTCACAGACATGTCCATGTGATTGTGTATAGCTTGAACCCATGAGAACTTTACTTGTGGGACTTTTTTAACCCTCAAAGTATAAATCATCTGATGCTCCAAGTAAAGTTCATTCTCGCATGAAACATTAGTCTGCCTTGCCTATTGGCTCCATTCTCCTACTACATCTAGAACAGGGACAGTAGATGTGTGACCAAACAGGTTGAAAGGGAAAGTCTGTGATCAACAGTGAAGTTGATTAGAAATAGGATTCATGTTATATTCCATATAGCACAGTCTGTTTCAGGTATGTAGTAAGATAGACAAGGAAGAGAAGAAAATGGAAGACAGAAAATAGGTTATCTGGTTCTTCTTCATTTGCTTTGCAATATGTCCATAGCTGGTCTGGGACACCATTTTAGATAGTTTAAATTGAAGATAAATCCCTGGGTACTGAACCTCTAGGCAACAGTAGCAGCTGAAGCTATGTGTCATTTTGGAGTATTGTAATTTTAATATCTGTGGCTTCTATTTTAAGAAAGGATACTAATTCCCTAATCTCCTTTTAAAATTATTTAAATTACAAATTTGAGTTGACATAAAAGAAAATCACTGAGTGAAATAATAAAGATACATGTGTATGTGTAAAAATATTACTATTTGAAATTAGGGAGGTAGTACTTACTGTACATGTGTGAGGACCTGAGCTCTGATTCCCAGCACCCATGTAAAATCCAGCCATGAAGGCTTGCATCTCTAAGTCACAGTGCTGAGTCGGGTAGAATCTTTGGAGAGCTAGTTCATCTAGTTGAAGTGGCAAGTTCCACTCTCAGTGAGACACAGGCTCAAAGAAGTAATGTAAAGGTGGTAAAGGAACAAGCCAGTGTTTACATTTGGCCTACACACATGCCCACATGGGTGAGCAGGCACAAAAACACAAGCATTCAGGGGTACAATGCTCATGCACATGCACTCACTTGCATGTGTGCATACAAACAGATATACATGTGAATCCTCATGCTTGCCTTGTAAGCCAACCTGCCATGTCATCCTAAAGTCTCAATGCAGTGAAGACAGTAGAGACCAAAGCAGCTCTCACCCTTTCAGTACCCTAGACAAGTCCGTGTCCACAAGCCACAACAGTCACCTGAGGTAATATCTAAAAGCCTCATAGTTTTCTGTTTTCTGGTCAGCCGTTTAAAAGCAAATAAACAGTGAACTTTCCCAAAAATCTGTCATAAAAAATTGTTGAGGAAAATGCCTATAACTGTTCTGTGTTTATTAGAACTAGAAATAAAAAAGGGGCTTGGGCAAAGCTAAAGTTCCTTATCAACTACCAACTATAAATACCACTGAGTAGACAGAAAACCTGATTATAGAAGAGGTTTTTATCCTGTTTGACAAAGCACAACCTAATTGCTACAGCAAAAAAAAAAAAAATACTTTTTTTACTTATTGATGTACATGTGTGTGAGCCGGAGTGGACACATGTGCACCACATGTCTGCACACTGGAGCCTGCAGAGATCAGAAGAGAGCTTCAGAACCCCTGGAACTGATGTTATAGACAGCTGTAAGCTGCCAAGTGGGTGCTCAGAACAGAACCTGGGTCCTTTGTAAGAGTAACAAGAGTAACAAGTGCTATTATCCGGAGAGCCACCCAGAGGGGCTCCAGCACAACACTATTTAAAAAGAAATGTAAACTGTTCGAAATCAATAATGAAGATGGATCCATCCTTACTTAGTCTGAAGGACACATGCACAGACATTAAAAAAAAACATAGTTTTGCATGTTTTTAAGAGAGACCCTGGTAACTTTACAAATCATCCTTGATAATTCACTTTATCTGATTCTTTCCCTTTTCCTTCTACTGTTTTAGCCATTGAGAAATGGCAGAAAGCAAATAGGCATCAGTATTAATTACTGTGAAATGGCTAAAAGCCAGAAAAGTCAGAGGAAGCCTTGAGGCAGAGAGGAAACAAAAAGGTGAAACTCATTTATCAAGGACATGAAACCACCCCACCATGTCCTCTCTTATAGCCCCCAGGATCTACAATGACTCAGACCAAGGACACCTAGTTTCAATCCCAAGTCTGAAGTCCAGGATCCTGGACTCTTTCTTCTTTAAGAGAAACCACGCTAATGTTGAAATGTTCTCTGTGCAATTGTTTGTTTCATATGGGTGCCACTCATTAATATGGTGACTCCTACTAATACACTTTCAGCTTTTGGGGAAAGTGGCATGTAAATAAAGCATTATTACCATAACATTTCCTCTAATGATCCAGCCAGGAAATAGCTAGCTGATGGCACGGATGGCATTGAACTGAGAAGTGTTGAAATCACTATACCAAACAGAGCAAGAATTATACAAAAAAGATGTAGTAAAAACAAAATAAGAGCAAAACATTTTTAACTTTGTGGAAGAAAGTGTGTGTGTGTGTGTGTGTGTGTGTGTGTGTGTGTGTGTGTGTGTGTGTGTGTGTGTGTGTGTGTGTGTGTGTCTGTGTGTGTGTCTGTGTGTGTGTGTGTCTGTGTGTGTGTGTGTCTGTGTGTGTGTGTGTGTGTGTGTGTGTGTGTACAGAACAGAAAGTCATGAGTGAGTATGGAGGCCAGAGGGCAATTTGTTGGAGTCAGTTCTCTTCATGTGGATCTGAGGGATCAAACTCAGATTGTCAGGCTTGGTGGCAAACCCTTCACCTATTGAGCCAAAAGGAGACTTTGCTGGCTTCAAAATGGAACTTTACAAGTGCCAAAATAAGATGCCCAGCATAGATGTTACAAAGCAAAATAATTTATATTCCTTAAAACCATTAACATACCAATATTATTTGAAGAGAAACTGGTATTCCCAAAAATAAGATGCTTGTCATAAATGGAGTGAGGAGAGGAACTACCATGAGTCATTTTAAAATGTCATGGGGCCTTCTGTGGACTTTGTCTACATCATTGGCTTTCCTGGGTTTCATCCTGCTTGTCCATACTGTAGGTTTTATAATTTTCCAGTTTCCATAACAGAGGGATATACTTCCTTTTAAGTCTCTTTCCATATACATATGGACAGTGCCTGACTTGCAATGGTTCATCCTTTTTAACTTTTACACAGGTACAAAATAATGGTATTCAGCAGAAACTGTACTTCAGAGTTGAATCCCCAGCTAGTGATGTTTGGTATGGTGCTCACTGGTTAGTGATAAGCCACAGCTATCAGGCAGTCTAAGCATCATGAGAATAAAGAACATGAGTGCTACAGCATTACAGTGTTTAGAGGGCAGTTCTAGAAAACACACTGAAGTAATCTAATCACAGACAAATGCATGTGTACATACTGTGGTTCAAGAGCCTTGACTAGTACATGATGTCAAAAAAATCCCCACTCACATAAAGCGATCTGCAGCATTAATATATATATAATATATAATATATATAATATATAATATAAAGATATATGAAATGAAATACCTATAAAGCCTAACTAAAATGCTCAAAATATTTCTCATTAAAGTGATTGTTTTAACTAGTCCTAAAATTCTGTCTTTAAAGGTAAAAGACTACTCAATAGAAAAACAGAAAGTGGGGTTGGGGATTTAGCTCAGTGGTAGAGTGCTTGCTTAGCAACTGCAAGGCCCTGGGTTCGGTCCCCAGCTCAAAAAAAAAGAAAAGAAAAGAAAAAAAGAAAGAAAAATAGAAAGCATTAAAGTTTACTTTTAATGATTTCACTAGTGTCTTGAATTTTATAATAGCAGTAATTGAGAAATAACAAACTGTAAAGGCACAGTTGAATTCTTGGAAACTGAAGGAAAACAAGAAAATTCACAGGAGTTACCATATCAAAGGAACTGTGTTGAATAAACAACTGAGTATTAACACTGTTTCTAACCAAGGACTGGTACTAATATAACTGGTTTTTTGTTTGGTTGGTTTTTTTTTAAAGACAATCAAGATTTTAATTCCAATGCTTAGGAAGAAAGAAAAAAGAATTGTTGTGAATTCCAAGCCAGTCTGGTCAGCAGAGTGAGACTTTGTTTAAAAACAACACAAAATAAGCAAATAAAAGAACCTTGCAGAAGCTGAGGGAATGTGTTTGCCCCCTGGCAGTCTCCATGTGACTTTGTGGGGGTAGGGGGCACACCCACCTTGTCCTGGCTGGCTGGCTAGCTCCTTCAACAGTAGGGCCCTGTCTCATCCCCCCCTGGTGGATGCTCATTGGTTGAGCACAGTTTCTTACTTTCTTTCCAGATTTATTTTAATCAAATTCTATGCACATACATTTGGTAAGCAAATGGCACCCATGATGCTTAACAAAAGTAGGAAACTCATTCATTTCAAATACAGAAACCTAAGGCCATACAATACCTTGAATTAAAACATTCTTCCTGCTCAATCCCCACAGCAGAAATGAAACTGGCTAGGAGATTAGGAGCTATGGCCTTGTTGAAGAAGGCATGTCATTGGGGTTGGCTCTGAGGTTTCAAAACCCATCCCAACCAAGTCCAGCTCCTCCCCCATCTCTCTCTTTCCATCTCCTTTCCATCCCTCTGACCCATTCCTGTAGATCAGAATGTAAAGTCTCAGCTACTGCTCTAGCCAGCATCATTCTACCATCATACCAATTCATGAAAATTCAGTGATTTCCACTGTGATGATGTTGAACTAGTTCTCTAAAGCTGTAAGTAAACTCCCAATTGAATGTTTTCTTTTATAAGAGTTTCCTTGGTCATGGTGTCTCATCACAGCAAATGAACAGTGACTAAGGACACAATCACACCCTCGCCAGGATCACATTCTTTCATGCCATGCCTTCCTATTCTCACCCTAGGTTTCCTGAGCAAACTTATTACAAATCATGCCTGTCAGCAGGTCAGATTCAATGGAATCCAGTCTAAATGTGAATTCATGCTTGGATGCATCTGTGTCAAAACAGATGACCGTTTCCTTCCAGTCACAGGTGAGAAGAGAATTATATGAACAGTCTCGATGCAAATCATTAGCTACCTTCATTCCCATGTGACAAGCTCTAACCTGTTAGGCATAACTATGACAATTCCATGACAATTTCATGAGAACTAATTATTGTCTCTTTGTTTTAGGCCAAAAGGTTTAAATGACTTGTTTAAGTTCACAGAACTAATAAATGGTGGGCACATGAATCAGAATTCGCTCCTGAATGGAATACATATCAGAACCTATTCCTGGATGGAACATGGGTCAGAACCTGTCCCTGATGAAGCATACAAAAGACCGTGCTCCTGAATGGAACATGGGTCAGAACCTGTCCCTGATGAAGCATACAAAAGACCGTGCTCCTGAATGGAACATGGGTCAGAACCTGTCCCTGAAGACCAGCAAAGGCAGTTACAGGCTTTTGGTGGAAATAGCAACTAAACTTCAAAATTAAACCCATCAATTAGGGAACTTATAAACGGAAAGATGTCTTTGTTTCTCAGATAAGTGTGCAAAAATAGCTGAGTGGTTTCTCATTCTAGAGGAATAATGAGTTCTTGCATGCTAAATTTCCACTGTCTTGTCTGTAGACTCAATCTACTATTAATAGCACTGACAATCTACTCATTGGCTACTATTTTAAAACCTTCTGAAAACATCACAGCCACCAGCCTATTCATTCCCTGCACTCACACTCAGCAATAAAGGCAGAGTTTGGATAGTTAGTTCATCTACTTTCCCACCACACATTTTCATGGCAAGTGTGACAACACAACTGAAAGTAGAGAGGGTTGTGGACCTGGGATTTGATACCATCCAAGAAACTTTAAGGTACTAAAAGGATTAGCTGCCCACAACTGTGTACATCCTCCCATAGCTAACAGCAAAAGCTTTAAAGCACAATACATGCACAGATACACACTTATGGCTGTGTATTTTCACACTGCTGAACTGTCATTAATCTTCTGAGAAGTCGTAAATGCCTCAGGTTCAAGTGGGAGAAATGTGTCCCCTCTGTCTTCACATTAGATTCCACAGGGACTAGTGCTGGCTGCTGCCTTCTAAATGTCACTCCTGAATTCATAGGTTGTGGAGACCCTGCTTCCTCTTCATTGTTTTAGTCACGATTCTATCCCCTAGCCTTTCCTCTTCTCTGCTCTCTTTCCCCTTACCTCTTTGACCTGTCGTCTAGATTCTAGTATGTATATGGATAAAAAGCCTCCTCTTATTGCTATTTTTTAAAATTCTACTTTGTTCAAATCAGAGCCAAATCATGTAAATACAAACTTAATTGTTGAGAGCCAATGTTTCTCTTTTCTGTCATTTCTTCTTGTCTTGGACAAGCATTGCATTGAAACAACACCAAAGAATACCCTGTGGGCTACCCATTTGGCAAAATAACATGAAGAGAAGCTTTATAACTCATATAGACTTTTTATTCATTGTTTTAAAAGTCAGCAGCTTTGCATCTGCAGAAAAGCTAGGAGATTAGACTCTAATAAAGAGGAAACTGGGGCTGGAGATTTAGCTCAGTGGTAGAGCGCTTACCTAGGAAGCGCAAGGCCCTGGGTTCGGTCCCCAGCTCCAAAAAAAAAAAAAAAACCAAAAAAAAAAAAAAAAGAGAAAACTGAACAACCACTATAACACAACTATGTATACAGGAAGGAAACTCAGAAGCCAGCAGCCAGTCCTAGCTACTCCCTATGGAATCTAAAGTGCACTCCTAGGAACTAGTGATCTTCTACTTTTCTACTCCTGAAGAAAATCTTGATTTTTCTTCTCTTTTGCTCCTGTCAAAAGGAAATATAGGGATAAAGAGTGTAGTAGAGACTGAAGGAAAGGCCATTCAGAGACTGTCCCACCTAGAGATCCATCCCATCTGCAGATACCAAACTCAGACACTATTGCTGATGACAAGAAGTGTTTGTTGACAGCAGCCTGTTATAGCTGTCCCCTTAGAGGCTCGGTCAGAGCCTGACTAATACAGATGCAGATGCAGTCAAACATTGAACTAAGCACTGGGACCCCAATGCAGTAGGATTTAGGGGAAAGACTAAAGGAGCTGAAGGGGTGCAACCCCATAGGAAGAACAACAATATCAACCAACCAGAAAATCAGGACCCCCCCCCCCCCCCCGCCCTAAGGTTCCCAGGGACTAAAGAACCAACAAAGAGTACACATAGAGGGACCCATGGCTCCAGCTACATATGTAGTAAAGGATGACCTTATCTAGCATCAGTTGGAGGGGAGCCCCTTGGTTCTGTGGAGACTTGATGACTGAGATTAGGGGAATCCTAGGGTACTGAGGTGTGTGGGTGGGAGAGCACCCTCATAGCAGCAGGGGATGGATAGAGGGTTTGTGGAGGGAAAACTGGGAAGGGGATAACAAATAAATAAAATAGCCAATAAAAATAAAAAAATAATTACTATATACAAAAGAAACAATAAATTGCTAGGTTCCATTGTCTAGTGTCTATGGGGCTTTATTTATATCATTTTCTATTTATTTATCTATAACTTTTATAGATTAGAGGTTTTGTTTCTTTTTGTGAAAATGTTTACTTTTAAAATAAAGACATACCTTTCCAGAACAAAATTCCAATCTAAAAACATGCTTTTGCATAGTAGTTACAGTTCATAATATTCTCATATCAAAATGAGATTGAAACAAAAGAAAAACTAATTTAATGTCATTTTTGAAGTAAGGACAAAAAGAACATTCCATTCTCTAAGACAAAGCAACTATGAAAGTTCAGACAAACAGTAGACTAAAAAAGTATAATGAAATATTAGTCTACTCATGGATGAGGTTAGCAAGTGCAGGGGAGAAGGGATACAGCAGGTGTTCTCTAAGATACTGTGCCTTGCTGTGTCTGTGCCTGCCTGTCTGTCTGTCCATCTATGCCTGTGTCTGGATCTGGACCTGCCTGTCTGCCTGTCAACCTATGCCTGCCTGTCTGTGCCTGCCTGTGTATGGGTCTATACCTGCCTGTCTGCCTGCTTTCCTACCTGTGCCTGCTTGCCTGTGCCTGACTGCCTACATGTGCCCCCAACTCCTGCCTGTTTGCCTGCCTGGGCCTGCCTACCTCTGCCTACCTGGGCTTTCCTTTGCCTATCTGCCTGTCTGTGCCTGCCTGCACCTGTCTTCCTGTCTATGCCTGCCAGCCTATGTCTGCATGTCTGTGCTTGCCTGTCTCTCATGCAAACACACTGAGTTCATGTTTGGAATTCAGCAAAACAAATTTAATCAGATTCATTTAATTACTTTAGAAAAAAGTGAGAAATTAACACTTTATAAACTGGAGGGTTCAATCTCAGAAAGCTTGATTCTGCCTATTTTCATGTGGAAATTCTACTTTATTAGGAGCCACTGTATTTTTCTCCTCCTCAGCTCTTTTCTTTCTGTCTTACCTCCAAACCTGTAAAGCAGAAGGGAATTAGTGGGTTGATAACATAACAGCTCCTCAAAGTTATGCCCTGAAAAAGTGTTGATGAGAGCAAGAGCAAACCTTGCCATGGACTAGATGGTGTTCTCTGGTATGCGTAGGAGGCTAACAGACCACTAGATATTAGAAATGATAATGGACTATGTCTATAGACCTGCCTTTAGATGGAGAACCTAGTAAGGACATAGAACACACCTATATTGACACTATCAAATAACAAAGCTTTGTTTCAAAGAAATGTAAGGTATAAAATACATGCTTCATGAGCTCAAAAAATGCAAGACCAAATTATTTCTCTTTCAAATACGTACTTAAAACATAAGATATTGTGGAAAGCACTTTGCAGCTGCCTCTAGTTCCTAAGTATTGCAGTGGAGTGAGGCAGACAGAATAAGCAAGCATTAAAAATATGGAAAATATTATAGAAACTACAGAATAAGGAAACAAATAGAAAAGAGAGGAATTATAAGATTAGAGAAATTGTTATTATAGGAGTTAAAGCAAAGGGTCAAAACCTAGAGAGACTGTTGCAACAGCATGCATAAGATCTATGCAGGCTCAAGCTAGATATGATCCCAATATGCATAGCAAAGATAGGCGTGAAGTTCTACCCCTGTATGGGGACCTCTTGACAACTAATGGGAGAGGGGCAGCTGACTCACGTTAAGGGGCTAGCCCTTGGTGGGGGAACACATATCCAAGAGCATATGGCCCACATTGGTTGTACTTGCTGGGGAAATGACAGGGAGCAAATTTGGGTGGCTAGGGAAGCAAGAGCAGAGTAGACCTCAGAGGAACTAGAGGAGTCAGGCTGATACAGTCAAAATGTAGTGTATGAAAGTCTCAAAAGGAACTAAGGAAAAAGAAAGAAAATGATGGTGATCTAATTTTTTGAACAGTAGAAAAACATAATTAAAAAAATGTTCCCAAAGGAACATCTAGAAGGAGGAGGAGGAAGATGAGGAAGAAAAGAACAATAGCAGCAACAACAAGACAAGCAAGTGAGCTTGCTATTGGCTAGAAAACAAACCTCAAGCTGATTGTTAGCAAGGTGGGAGCAGACAGTGGAAAACAGACACGCAGCTCAGGGCTCCGATGTGCTTCAAGAAAATGGGAGCCAAGAGGCCCAAGAAATTTTGAGGCTATCAGGAGCTGACCGATAACAGGGCAGGCAAGTTTCCCCAACTTGAGCATGGAAAAAGACTTACCAGGAGACAGGGCATGCTCACTTGGGAAGTCTTGCTTCCCCAGGAAACGGCTCCTGCATATCTTTCTCCATTCCTCTCCCAATACATTCACCCAACTCTGTTCACCACCACACTAGTCATTGTCCCCCTGCCATTAAAAGGGAAAGCAACAGTGTTGAGAGCATTTTGGGGCTACTTGCTTCTAGACACTTGGCGAGAATTTGACATTACCAGGACAAAAGAAATAAGCTCGAAGCAGGAATCTGACTTTGGGCCTGGACTCAAGAAATATGCCCAGATTAGGAACATTTACATTTGAGTTAATGAAAAACTCAGAGCAGGCTCAGCAGAAACCTGTGTGGCAGTCCTTTTGTCTTGGTCATCCTAATTAGCCCCTAGAAAGGTGTTTACAAAATTTTGCTTATTGTCTTGCTTGTTCCTTGACTCAACTGATCTTATTCTGCATGTAATTAAAGTGGTATAAAAGCAGATTGGAAAAATAAATCTGCTTCAGCCTCAGAACTGGCTGTAGTCATGTTAAATGTTGTCTAATTGTCTTTTTTCCTTTTTAATCCTCACTTCTGCCCTGGATAACCTGTTGACTGACTGAGCTGGCGTGGTCACAACAGGATCTGCAGGTGTGAACCCCATGCTCCAAGACTGCAGATAGCAGACACAATCACATGGCTTGTACAACAGCTTATAGACAGGCAGAGACCCTTTTAAGATTTACCATATTTCCACATGACAAGTACTGTTCAGCATGTGTGAGAATGTGAATGACAATTGTTGGTATTCCATCTAAGCTCCACCCCCCGCAGCTACCTGGCAATAGCCAGGTATCCTCTGCCTAGCAACAGCCAGCTGTGCCTGACTATATAAGGGGCTGCTTGCCCCCTCCTCTCCCTCTTACTTCTCTCTCTCTTGCTCTTTGTCCTTCTCTGTTCTAACCCCCTTCCCCCTTCCCACCATGTGCCCATGGCCAGCCTCCTCTCCTCTCCTCTCTTGTCCTCTCCTGTCCTCTCCTCTCCTCTCCTCTTCTTCTCATTAAACTTCTCCAGTTTGGCTTGGTGTGTTCTGTCCAAACACGGGCTGAGATATAAACCCTAACAACAATATCTAACTCCTTTGACTATGCAGTATAGGTGTCTTACTATGGAGTCCATATCACAGAGAAAGGAAGCTTGCCCAAGGTCTGTGCATTCCAGGGTTGAGAAGAAACCAGGTATCTTACTCCAGAGCCCATGCTTTTAGCTATGCCTAGTTGGGGTTAGGCCTACAGTTTCCAAGAGTTATTCCATAATCATCACAGTGAAAAGCATGGGAGCAGACAGGTGTGGTGCTGGAGAAGGAGCTGAGACCAATATCCTGATCTACGTGTAGAACAACACTGAGCCTGGTTCTGGCTTCTGAAACCAGAAAGGCCAGTCCGGAAAACACACTTCCTCCTCCATCAAGGCCACACATTTAACAAAGTCACACCTCCTAATCCTTCCAAACAGTTCAGAAATGGAAACAAAGCATGCAAACAAATACATGAGGACCAATTTCATTCAAACTACCACAGAGCCCCGGTAAGAGGGTGGACTCACAATACCCAAATTTCCAGGTCCTGGCCATAAAAGTACCCAAATCTCACTCCTAATCAGCATATGTGCAGAAAACCACAGTTTCTAAAAACTTGAATTTTACTTAAGAAATGAACTTAAGGAGCAAACTGACATTGTCAGCTGTAAGAACATTCACACACACCCTTTTCTAAGCTGAAATTCTATATTTAATCTTCATAATTTCTCATTGACACATAATGAAATCTTTTACCATAACTTGGATTTAATGTTACTTAGAAATGTTGATCTTAATAGAAGCAAACTTTCAAACTGTTTGTGGTAAAGGGAAACTGAAGTAGGGAATAGATGTCTGGATACTGCTTCTAAAGGAACTTAACCAATAACAAAAGGTGTTCTTTCAGGAATTCTATTTATCTCTGCACATAGTAGGCACTCATACATTTTGTAAATGTCATTAAAAGACTAAAATAAGCATAATTCCAAAACAGGAGTAGGGCTAAGCAATACTGAGTTTACTTAGCACAAAGGCCTAGGGTTAATCTCTAGCAGAGAATAAATAAAACCCCTCCTAAAACCTATATTGACCTATGGCTACTTAATGCACAGAAGTTCTACACAACTACACTTTTCACATTCCCTGGTATCCCTTTCAATGTGAAGAGACTCTATTCGGCTCTTAGAAGAATTTGTTAAAGATGCACATACATGTTCTACCCCAGATATCACTATAGTGAAAATTCTAAGTTGTCCCTCCCATGTCCACCCATGGTCTTCATGTTACTCCCATTATTATAATAAAATATGTAGTATGGTAAATGGGATTCTCGTTGCAATTAAGCTTATTAATCTCGTCTTTAAGATTATCTAAGTGCACCCAAACTCACAGATCCCTGCCCGCAGCAGCTCACTGCTCCCAAACCCCGTGGGAGAGAGAGCTCACCACTCAGACAGGTGGGCACTCCTGAGACTGCAGAGCGGAAGAGACCACCAACACTGCCCACCCCTGCCCACATCCATGGCCCAAGAGGAAACTGTATACGGCCTCTGGGTTCCTGGAGATAAGGACACAGGAGCAGAAGGGCCCCTGCTTCTGAGACACCGCAGGAACCTGAAGGGACCGACCAGATAAACAGTTCTCTGCAACCAAATCCCCTGGGAGGGAAAGCTAAACCTTCAGAGAGGCAGACACGCCTGGGAAACCAGAGGAGACTGCACTCTGCCCACATTACTGATTCCAGAGGAAAACACCAAACACCATCTGGAACCCTGGTGCACAGAAGCTCCCGGAAAGGGCGGAAGAGATCTTCCTGGTTGCTGCCTCCACGGAGAGCTCATAAACAATACCACATGAGCAAACTTGAGCCTCAGGACCACAGGTAAGACAAACCTTCCTGCTCTAAGCGACCTGCCTGATGAACTCAAGACACAGGCCCACAGGAACAGCTGAAGACCTGTAGATAGGAAAAACTACACGCCCGAAAGCAGAACACTCTGTCCCCATAACTGGCTGAAAGAAAACAGGAAAACAGGTCTACAGCACTCCTGACACACAGGCTTATAGGGCAGTCTAGCCACTGACAGAAATAGAAAAACAAAGTAACACTAGAGATAATCTGATGGTGAGAGGCAAGTGCAGGAACCCAAGCAACAGAAACCAAGACTACATGGCACCATCGGAGCCCAATTCTCCCACCAAAGCAAACACGGAATATCCAATCACACCAGAAAAGCAAGATCTACTTTCAAAATCATATTTGATCATGATGCTGGAGGACTTCAGGAAAGACATGAAGAACTCCCTTAGAGAAACACAGGAAAACATAAATAAACAAGTAGAAGCCTACAGAGAAGAATCACAAAAATCCCTGAAAGAATTCCAGGAAAAAACAAACAGTTCAAGGAATTAAAAATGGAAATAGAAGCAATCAAGAAAGAATACATGGACACAACCCTGGATATAGAAAACCAAAGGAAGAGACAAATACCCATAGATACAAGCTTCACCAACAGAATACAAGAGATAGAAGAGAGAATCTCAGGAGCAGAAGATTCCATAGAAATCATCGACACAACTGTCAAAGATAATGTAAAGCAGAAAAAGCTACTGGTCCAAAACATACAGGAAATCCAGAACTCAATGAGAAGATCAAACCTAAGGATAATAGGTATAGAAGAGAGTGAAGACTCCCAGCTCAAAGGACAAGTAAATATCCTCAACAAAATCATAGAAGAAAACTTCCCTAACCTAAAAAAAGAGATACCCATAGGCATACAAGAAGCCTACAGAACTCCAAATAGATTGGACCAGAAAAGAAACACCTCCCATCACATAATAGTCAAAACACCAAACGCACAAAATAAAGAAAGAATATTAAAAGCAGTAAGGGAAAAAGGTCAAGTAACATATAAAGGCAGACCTATCAGAATCACACCAGACTTTTCGCCAGAAACTATGAAGGCCAGAAGATCCTGGACAGATGTCATACAGACATTAAGAGAACACAAATGCCAGCCCAGGTTACTGTATCCTGCAAAACTCTCAATTAACATAGATGGAGAAACCAAGATATTCCATGACAAAAACAAATTTACACAATATCTTTCTACAAATCCAGCACTACAAAGGATAATAAATGGTAAAGCCCAACATAAGGAGGCAAGCTATACCCTAGAAGAAGCAAGAAACTAATCGTCTTGGCAACAAAACAAAGAGAAGAAAAGCACAAAAACATAACCTCACATCCAAATATGAATATGAGAGGAAGCAATAATCACTATTCCTTAATATCTCTCAACATCAATGGCCTCAACTCCCCAATAAAGAGACATAGATTAACAAACTGGATACACAACGAGGACCCTGCATTCTGCTGCCTACAGGAAACCCACCTCAGAGACAAAGACAGACACTACCTCAGAGTGAAAGGATGGAAAACAAATTTCCAAGCAAATGGTCAGAGAAGCAAGCTGGAGTTGCCATTCTAATATCAGATAAAATCAATTTTCAACTAAAAGTCATCAAAAAAGATAAGGAAGGACACTTCATATTCATCAAAGGAAAAATCCACCAAGATGAACTCTCAATCCTAAATATCTATGCCCCAAATACAAGGGCACCTACATATGTAAAAGAAACCTTACTAAAGCTCAAAACACACATTGCACCTAATACAATAATAGTGGGAGATTTCAACACCCCACTGTCATCAATGGACAGATCATGGAAACAGAAATTAAACAGAGACGTAGACAGACTAAGAGAAGTCATGAGCCAAATGAACTTAACAGATATTTATAGAACATTCTATCCTAAAGCAAAAGGATATACCTTCTTCTCAGCTCCTCATGGTACTTTCTCCAAAATTGACCATATAATTGGTCAAAAAACGGGCCTCAACATGTACAGAAAGATAGAAATAATCCCATGCGTGCTATCGGACCACCACGGCCTAAAACTGGTCTTCAATAACAATAAGGGAAGAATGCCCACATATACGTGGAAATTGAACAATGCTCTACTCAATGATAACCTGGTCAAGGAAGAAATAAAGAAAGAAATTAAAGACTTTTTAGAATTTAATGAAAATGAAGGTACAACATACCCAAACTTATGGGACACAATGAAAGCTGTGCTAAGAGGAAAATTCATAGCGCTGAGTGCCTGCAGAAAGAAACAGGAAAGAGCATATGTCAGCAGCTTGACAGCACACCTAAAAGCTCTAGAACAAAAAGAAGCAAATACACCCAGGAGGAGTAGAAGGCAGGAAATAATCAAACTCAGAGCTGAAATCAACCAAGTAGAAACAAAAAGGACCATAGAAAGAATCAACAGAACCAAAAGTTGGTTCTTTGAGAAAATCAACAAGATAGATAAACCCTTAGCCAGGCTAACGAGAGGACACAGAGAGTGTGTCCAAATTAATAAAATCAGAAATGAAAAGGGAGACATAAATACAGATTCAGAGGAAATTCAAAAAATCATCGGATCTTACTATAAAAGCCTATATTCAACAAAACTTGAAAATCTGCAGGAAATGGACAATTTCCTAGACAGATACCAGGTACCGAAGTTAAATCAGGAACAGATAAACCAGTTAAACAACCCTATAACTCCTAAGGAAATAGAAGCAGTCATTAAAGGTCTCCCAACCAAAAAGAGCCCAGGTCCAGACGGGTTTAGTGCAGAATTCTATCAGACCTTCATAGAAGACCTCATACCAATATTATCCAAACTATTCCACAAAATTGAAACAGATGGAGCCCTACCGAATTCCTTCTATGAAGCCACAATTACTCTTATACCTAAACCACACAAAGACCCAACAAAGAAAGAGAACTTCAGACCAATTTCCCTTATGAATATCGACGCAAAAATACTCAATAAAATTCTGGCAAACCGAATCCAAGAGTACATCAAAACAATCATCTACCATGATCAAGTAGGCTTCATCCCAGGCACGCAGGGATGGTTTAATATACGGAAAACCATCAATGTGATCCATTATATAAACAAACTGAAAGAACAAAACCACATGATCATTTCATTAGATGCTGAGAAAGCATTTGACAAAATTCAACACCCCTTCATGATAAAAGTCCTGGAAAGAATAGGAATTCAAGGCCCATACCTAAACATAGTAAAAGCCAAATACAGCAAACCAGTTGCTAACATTAAACTAAATGGAGAAAAACTTGAAGCAATCCCACTAAAATCATGGACTAGACAAGGCTGCCCACTCTCTCACTACTTATTCAATATAGTTCTTGAAGTTCTAGCCAGAGCAATCAGACAACAAAAGGAGATCAAGGGGATACAGATCGGAAAAGAAGTCAAAATATCACTATTTGCAGATGATATGATAGTATATTTAAGTGATCCCAAAAGTTCCACCAGAGAACTACTAAAGCTGATAAACAACTTCAGCAAAGTGGCTGGGTATAAAATTAACTCAAATAAATCAGTAGCCTTCCTCTACACAAAACAGAAACATGACGAGAAAGAAATTAGGGAAATAACACCCTTCATAATAGACCCAAATAATATAAAGTACCTCGGTGTGACTTTAACCAAGCAAGTAAAAAATCTGTACAATCAGAACTTCAAGACTCTGAAGAAAGAAATTGAAGAAGACCTCAGAAGATGGAAATATCTCCCATGCTCATGGATTGGCAGGATCAACATAGTAAAAATGGCCATTTTACCAAAAGCGATCTACAGATTCAATGCAATCCCCATCAAAATACCAATCCATTTCTTCAAAGAGTTAGACAGAACAATTTGCAAATTCATCTGGAATAACAAAAAATCCAGGATAGCTAAAACTATCCTCAACAATAAAAGGACTTCAGGGGGAATCACTATCCCTGAATTCAAGCAGTATTACAGAGCAATAGTGATAAAAACTGCATGGTAATGGTACAGAGACAGACAGATAGACAAATGGAGCAGAATTGAAGACCCAGAAATGAACCCACACACCTATGGGCACTTGAATTTTGACAAAGGAGCCAAAACCATCAAATGGAAAAAAGATAGCATTTTCAGCAAATGGTGCTGGATCAACTGGAGGTCAACATGTAGAAGAATGCAGATCGATCCATGCTTATCACCCTGTACAAAGCTTAAGTCCAAGTGGATCAAGGACCTCCACATCAAACCAGACACACTCAAACTAATAGAAGAAAAACTAGTGCAGCATCTCGAACACATGGGCACTGGAAAAAATTTCCTGAACAAAACACCAATGCCTTATGCTCTAAGATCAAGAATTGACAAATGGGATCTCATAAAACTGCAAACTTCTGTAAGGCAAAGGACACTGTTGTTAGGACAAAATGGCAACCAACAGATTGGGACAAGATCATTACCAATCCTACAACAGATAGAGGGCTTATATCCAAAATATACAAAAAACTCAAGAAGTTAGACGGCAGGGAGACAAATAACCCTATTAAAAATGGGATTCAGAGCTAAACAAAGAATTCACAGCTGAGGAATGCTGAATGGCTGAGAAACACCTAAAGAAATGTTCAACATCTTTAGTCATAAGGGAAATGCAAAACAAAACAACCCTGAGATTTCACCTCACACCAGTGAGAATGGCTAAGATCAAAAACTCAGGTGACAGCAGATGCTGGCGAGGATGTGGAGAAAGAGGAACACTCCTACATTGTTGGTGGGATTGCAGACCTGTACAACCATTCTGGAAATCAGTCTGGAGGTTCCTCAGAAAATTGGACATTGAACTGCCTGAGGATCCAGCTATACCTCTCTTGGGCATATACCCAAAAGATGCCCCAACATATAAAAAAGACACGTGCTCCACTATGTTCATAGCAGCCTTATTTATAATAGCCAGAAGCTGGAAAGAACCCAGATGCCCTTCAACAGAGGAATGGATACAGAAAATGTGGTACATCTACACAATGGAATATTACTCAGCTATCAAAAACAATGCCTTTATGAAATTCATAGGCAAATGGTTGGAACTGGAAAATATCATCCTGAGTGAGTTAACCCAATCACAGAAAAACACACATGGTATGTACTCATTGATAAGTGGCTATTAGCCCAAATGCTTGAATTACCCTAGATGCCTAGAACACATGAAACTGAAGAAGAATGGTCAAAATGTGAATGCTTCACTCCTTCTTTAAACGGGGAACAAGAATACCCTTGGCAGGGAATAGAGAGGCAAAGATTAAAACTGAGACAGAAGGAACACCCATTCAAAGCCTGCCCTACATGTGGCCCATACATATACAGCCACCCAATTAGATAAGATGGATGAAGCAAAGAAGTGCAGACCGACAGGAGCCGGATGTAGATCGCTCCTGAGAGACACAGCCAGAATACAGCAAATACAGAGGCGAATGCCAGCAGCAAACCACTGAACTGAGAACAGGACCCCTGTTGAAGGAATCAGAGAAAGAACGGGAAGAGCTTGAAGGGGCTCGAGATCCCATATGAACAACAATGCCAAGCAACCAGAGCTTTCAGGGACTAAGCCACTACCTAAAGACTATACATGGACTGACCCTGGACTCTGACCTCATAGGTAGCATTGAATATCCTAGTAAGATCACCAGTGGAAGGGGAAGCCCTGGGTCCTGCTAAGACTGAACCCCCAATGAAAGTGATTGTTGGGGGGAGGGTGGCAATGGGGGGAGGATGGGGAGGGGAACACCCATAAAGAAGGGGAGAGGGAGGGGTTAGGAGGATGTTGGACCGGAAACCAGGAATGGGAATAACACTTGAAATGTAAATAAGAAATACTCAAGTTAAGAAAAAAAAGAAAAGATTATCTAAGTGCATTTAACCTAATTACATGCACACTCTAAAAGCAGTTTCCCAAACTAGGAGCAGTCAGGGAAATGAGAGGGATCTGATATGGGAGAGATTGAATGTGAAGGAGGATTCTGATTTTTCAGTGATCATGCTGAAAACCCTGAGAGTGTCCTATAGGGCTTAGAGTAGTCCTTGGTTGACAGCTACCAAGGCAGGGCTTCTCATCCTCATCATCTCCAGGTAGTCAGTCAGTTCTACCACCAGTAGTTTGAGCTTGCACACAAGTTAGTACTCAGAGCCTTCACACCCAAACCTAACCCTCCTGACAGACTTCAGCCCAGCCAGAAGTAAACAGTGAGCCTAGACTCTTCCCCGGCAAGCTGACCTGAGCCACATCTCACCGTGTGACTGTAAAGTAATGAATAGACACTGTTTTGTACTACTATGTTTTAGTATCTTTACTCAGCCACAGAAAACTGATATACATACTGAAGAAACCTCTTTGAAAAGTGCTATTTGCACAGTTAATAAGCTTCCATTTAACTTTATTGACAATATAGTTTAAAGCTAAGTCATAAGAATGTAGTCACAAAAATTGAGTAAATTGACTGTACTTTTGAACATACAAGTCTCAAAGCTTGTGACCATTTGAATAAAGTTCTTAGATGATTCTATGGTAATAACCTTTCCTGTTATCAACATGATGAAGGAAAGGCTGAATGTGGTTTAGCTTACTTTTTGGCAAGTCTAAATTATCCTCCATCCCCCTTTGCTCCCCATATAAACTGATTCTACCCTCAAATCCTTAGGAAATTTATGCATAAAACATGTCAATAAGAAGATCCATGTGCAATACCATGATCTTGTCTGAACATTCTAAAAACAATTCTAAATTCTTTTTCATGTGATTTAAGTTGAATTTCTCATCTCAGATCTAAGAAAATGTAATTATCTGCCAAGCACCATCATCATTTTTCCTGGGTTTCTCTTCTCAGATCTTGGAAAATGTAATTATCAGTGAAGTACCTTTGTTGTGCCTTGCTACTTACAACCTTCAAGGATAGCTGGCAGTGAAGCACCTAGTCCCAAGAGGTCAACTGTAGTTTCTCTACATAGAGATTGCTTTATAGTCTGTTAATAACTGGATAAAAGGGTGGCATGTAATTTAGTTATGACAAAAACCTTCAAGGCTGAAGACTGTTGAACAATCACAAGAAGGACTTCCCTCCTCAGCAAAAGGGAAAAATTTATAAAGCTATCATTTATCTTCTTCCTAAAACACACCACGCACACACACATGCCTGCACACACACATACACAGAGAGAGACAGAGACAGAGACAGAGACAGAGAGACATACACACATAGATACACACACACACTACTACCATTTATCTCTATTTTAAAAGTCATGCGCAAAATGGATGTGGCATTCATATTAGAAATTCTTTGTGCAATCCATGCTCTACCATTAGCCACCAATCACAGGCACATATAACACACAATACACACAGAAATGCAGTGGAACATGGTATCCAATGTTGCTATCCAAATGTCTGAAGGAGAAAAGCAACCAAAATTACAACATTGCTATGCTTCTTATGAACTACAACAATGACCAGCATGGCACAATAACTTAACCCTAAGGGTACAATAGCAGCACCCATATATTGGCAGTAACCAACAGTTCTCTTATTGGATATAAGGACTGCCCAATGAGAGGGATATCATGCCTGATACTGGAAACCTAGCCAACTTCCTGGACTCATGACACCATGGATCTCAAAGAACATACTACTCCCGACTCCTCTGTGACTATGCTTCAGTTCTTACCTCCAGGTTCCTTCCTGTCTCGACTTCTTATGATGGTAGACTCTGATATGGAAGTGAAAGAAAAAGAAGGAAGGAAGGAAAAGAAAAAATCCTTTCTTCTCAGGTGGTGCATAGGATTTCTACTTCTGTGATAAAATACAGTGATACAACCACTTTACTAAACAGCAATGATTCCTAACTGAATTCAATTCTAAATATTTATCCTAATACTAGTAGATATATTAGCTTTCACCCTTCAGCACAGACCATTATAGAAAACTAAATATCAAAATATCAAAGACAAGTGATTGTGTGATACTTATCCCTAACTAATCCATCTAGAATATAACTTGTACACCTAGGGCTTAGGGAACATTTTAGAGGGGCAGAAAGCTATAAAAGCTGGAATTCTAGGATATCTGTTGTAAGATTGCATCTTCTAGAATTAACAGAGAAGTACATCCATGAAGCCTCAATAACATGGCTATCTGAACAGAGACAATAGCAACAGGCATGCTAACACAGAAGGGGGAAATCTCATGGGAACCTAATCCTTGATTAAGAACTATAAATAGCTAGTAATTCTAAGAGTGGTACAAAAGAGTCTCCCAATAGATTACTGGATACCAAGTGGGCATTTCTGAAATCATTTACATACAACTCATATTATATGCACTGATCAGATCGCATTAATATATTTAGGAGAGAGGGCCAGAGACCATGAATTTGTAAGAGAACAAGGCAAGATAGCATGGAGGGATTTGGAGAAAAAAAGTAATGTAAGTGTAGTTTACTTTTTAAAAATCCCTCACTTTAGAGTTAAAAATGACTTTTCCCTCTCCCTGTCCTGAGACAGGGTAGCCCTGGCTGTCGTAGAACTCTCTTTGAAGATTAGGCTGGCCTCAAACTCACAGAGATCTATCTGCCTCTGCCTCCCAATGTTTCCTAAGAGGTCTTACAGTCTGGACCAGGGTTTCTGATACTTATCTGCTCATAAGCTGCTCTCGCCCAGAAGGTGTTTCCTCAACTCCAGATACACATACTTATCCAATAGGTATGAGAATCCAAAATTTACTGATAACAAATCCCAAAAAGTGCATTTTAAAACAGTTGCTTGGTATACATAATTTTGCCATTGATTAAAGATGAAAGTGAATTTGCATGCTAATGAGGTAGATGCATTTGTTCCTTTTGCATAAAAAATTAAATCTCATCTGAATATTTGATACTGTAGAATGTAGAGCACTTTCAATATTTTTTGGAGTTGACCAATATTTTGGTTTTAGGCTCATTTGCTGTTGAGAACAGCACTTCACATGAATATTATAAAGATGTTTGTTTTCCACAATTAAATCATTGTTTCTATAGTTTGTACATTAAAAACTTCAATTCATAACAAAATATTCTCAAATCTAAGGTGAGGAGATTCAGGTACTTTTTCTTGGCATTGTTTAGCAATCTTCGTGTGTGTGTGTGTGTGTGTGTGTGTGTGTGTGTGTGTGTGTGTGTGTGTGTGTGTGTTATGTACTTACCAAGGCTACAGTGAAGCCCCATAATTGTACATGAGTTAGCCCTGTCAAAAACATCTTGTACTCATTATGTATTGGCTTTGAATTAAGTTTTGGTTGTTGTGTGCTCAGAAACCTTTTGCTGTTGCCAATTTTTTTCCAATCTCCACATTCAATTATGGGGTTTTAAGGAACAGTTTTAAAGCTCTGGTCTAAGCCACATTCCATTAATTAACATTCCCACAAAGTTCATTCTCTCTCTTCTCTCCTTTTCTCCCCCCCCCCCCGTGTCTCATAATGTAATTATGTTTCTCCTTTCAAACCCTCCCATATTCCCCTTCCACTCTCCTTCAGACTCTTGGCCACTGTTTCCCTAATTGGTATTTTATGCATATATGTATAAGAAGAGATAATCCTAAGTATAACCTGTTAAGTCTGTACAATGTGACTTGTGCACATGTCTGCAAGGCTGACTTTGGCACTGGACAACTGATAGCATGCTCTTCCCTGGGGAGGCCTCCACTCATGGCCCTTGCTCTCTCCTGTGGAAATTGTCTCAGGCACCTCACTCACCTTGAGCCATAATCCCCCAAATTGACTAAGTAGAATTCCATCTGACCAAAAATAGAAAGTCTAAACATATCCATGGCATAGGCAGTCTGGAGGAAGACTTCCTGCCATTTCTCAATCTCTGATCATTTCCCCAGAACCAACAAGCACTACAACAAAGATTAAACTGATGCTCTCCCTAAATATCTGCTGAGAGTAGCTGAAAAATAGGCTATTAAGGATATGGGATGGATTCAGACTGCCCAGGAGGTTACCTAGAAGATAACAACTATGGTCAGCTAACTTGGTGTGGCCATAAGTAATTGTTCCTGCTCCTCTGGGTATGATTGAAGTCGGGAACCCTCCTGCTAGGCTCCCTTCTGTCTGTGCTCTTCCTTTTTGGAAAGCATTTGCTAAAGATTGTGGTGTTCCCAACAGAAAAAAAATCTCTAAAGAGGGAGAAGTGTTCTGGTTTATTTGTTGGCAAATTGAAGTAGAATTCAAGAGGGACAAAAGTAAATGCTAAGCTCTCTGGAAATGTTCATCAGCTCCTTTGATTATGAGAAGATTACTAATTATAACGTTGAAAATCACCTTTTGAAAAGTATAGTTTGCTGGTCCCAGGCTTCTGTTTTACTCTAGGAACTGTTGGATCATGCAGAGCTGGGGAAGAAGGTTCACAGTGGACAGCCTCACCGAAAGATAGCAAGCAGCCTACAAATGCCGGAACTTGGCTTTAGAAACCCACCCTCTCCCAGAACCTTGTTCTCAATAGCTGGTCAGAGCTTAACCTCAACCTCACTTGGTGATGCTGCACCAATCTGAAAACCATGGTTGGATGTAGATCTGAATGCTCACATTGGTGGTGTGAGTGAACTTTCTGCACAGACAGTTTAAGAAAGCGTACATTACACACCAGAGTGGAAGAAGCAGGAGGTTAAAGCAAGGAAAACCGCCTCATGACTGAAAATTAGAGGCAGCGGCATTTCTCAGTGTGAGGAGTACAGGAGCTGTGGTTTGCATGTGGAGATTTCCCAGAGAGGCCCTCAAGCATCTTTCTCAGGCTCAGTCCTAACAACATGTAGGTGCTAGTCTGAGCACGTCTCTGGTTAGCATGTTATTTATTACTAAAGGTGTTGACTCTTCTGTTAGTTTATACTTATAGTAAATCATAAAGCAAACGAAGTAGATAACTGATTTGCTGCTACATTCCAAGAGGCATTTTTACAGTCCCATGTTCCTGCTTTATGTTGGTTTTATACTTTCAAATCAGAGACAACAGTGTTTTCCCATACGCTTCTCCAGAAACATAAATTTTGATATGTCTGAGTGCTTCCTAGACATCACAAAAGTTATGCAGATGAGATAAATCTGTCACTAGTTTTCAGTGCCATTCTTTAAGATTTTGGCCCAAAACACATATTACATGTCCAGGAAGAGAAAAAAAGTACTACATAACCTAGACTAGAGCACGTCACAGAAATCCTGGAGTACTGGTCTCCTGATGATCATCTATATGATTTTCCATTAGTCCTTAAGATATTTCTCACTGGCTTTTGTTAGTCATTTTTATATAATGTCTTTGTTAGGATTAATATTGCTGTGATGAAACACTATGACCAAGAGCAACTAGGGGAAGAAAGGACTTATTTTACTTACAGAGCCATATAACAAGTATCATCACAGGAAGTCATGGCAGAAACCTGGAGGTAGACACTGATGCAGAGACCATAGAGGATGCAGCTTACTGGTTTGCGCTTCATGACTGGCTCATCCTGATTTCTTATAGAACTCAAGACCACCAGCCCAGGGATGGCATCATCACAATGGGCTGGGCCCTCCCCCATCAATTATTAATTAAGAAAAAGCCCTGCAGCGCAATCTCATGGATGCATTTTCTCAATTGAAGTTTCCTCCTCCCTGATTACTCTAGTTTGTGTCAAGTTGACATAAAACCAGCCAGTACCATAACTATCATAAAATACCTGAGGTAATTAACTTGTAAAAAGGAAAGGTTTGTTTTGGCTCGTAGTTTTGGAACTTCTGAATCATGACTGTTCAGTCATTGCTTTAGGCCCGTGGAAAGATAGTTCTCATGCTAAGAGCCCATGGCAGAGAAAAAACATTTCCATCATTAAAAGACGAAAGACAAGCAAGCTTTAATGTTAAATATGATCAAAAGCTTACTTAGGAAGCATTGGGTTACATGGGGATAAGAAGGGAATATGTCTATTCTCCTTTGAGAAGTGACTACTTAGACAAGAAATTCTGTTCACTGAAGCTTAAACTATCATCATAGAGACTTGTAAATTTCAACACCTTTAAAGCATGATTAGCTTTGTGCGAAACCTCCTTTTGGGACAGAGTTAAAAAAGACCACCCTGAGATTAATTATCACAAGACCATGACAATAGAAACCTATAGAAACCATGAAATATTTCTGATTATGGTTGGGCCTCTTTGGTTGAATTGCCTGCAGGCTGTGCAGTGTGCTTCAGGTTCCCAGCTTTGTGATTTATTCCCCATGCTGGGGTGGGCTTTGGTAATATAGCTGTCTTCAAGTCATTTCTTCTCCTGTAAGTAACCCCTCACCCACATCCTGTAAGCAAGTCCTATAAAACTCATGAGTTCACTGAGTTGGACTTGATGCGTACTTTGGTCTGTCATCCCTATTCGGAGTGAGCAGGTATTTGCTCAGAGCTCCCCAAGAAAATAGTGTTACATATTCCCCATTACATTAACTGCTCTGGGCTATTTCAGATCTCCAAATCCTGGTTAATCTACTGCCCTACAATCCAGTTACCAGGAGGCATTCACATTCAAGCACACATAGGTACATCACATGCCCATCAGCCACAGTCCCTCCATACTCTCAGGGAGAAGCACTGCTGTACCTATGTGACTTCATTTTACACGTAACAATAACTGAAGTTTATGTCTTTGAGGGCATCTATGGAAAGCATTGTGGCTATGGTAACCATACTCTTGGGCACCAAGCCATATCCTGAAACAGGTTTCTCAAAAGAGGAAAGATATCTTGGTCTCAAAGTCCCACTGTTATATAAATGTAAAATATGGTCCCCAGGAAAGACATTTGAAAGCCCATTGAGCCCTCCAGTGGTAAAATTATGAAAATGTTATGATGAATATCCAGGTGCCCTAGAGAGCTAAAGCCATGGAAACTAGAAAAGCCTTTTCAAATCTACTCACTGTTCTCTACGGTCAGTTTATTTTCATATTTATAGATTTTAATATGGAGTTTAGTTAAATGTGGTATCCTAAGACATGGCTAGTGGCTACAGTTCTGGCTTTGTACACTATTGGAATTGTGGAAAAAAAACATAAATAAACAATAGGCCTTTCCAGACATCTGCAATAAAAACCAAATGATTGTGCAAAGAATTTGGGTTTTAAATTCTCTAGGACTCTTCTTTGTATGTCCTGGTCATTTAATATACAGATTGTTGACAGTGTTGTCTCATGCCTTTACAGATAAGGTGAAAGGAGTACAAACTACTGGAGCATTGACAGTTTATAATAGTGAGGAGCTAACGTAGGTGGAAAGGTGGTCAGGAAAGACCTCTTTTGTTGAGAAAGTTGTGTTTACCACAGAACTGAAAAGGGAGGAGAAGGGCGCTTCACAGAGCAGTTCAGCATGCATGGTCATCTGAGGTGATGAAAAGCCAAATGTACCATGACCTCATAACCAAGAGGAGAGAAGGGTGGAAGCTCCTTCTGGATTGTTGAAAAGCCTTCCTTTGGTGTATCTGTTGCTTACATCATTTTTCCATTCCCAAGGCAAATCCCAGCACAGAAGCCATTGTGATACCACTAAAATCTGTAATTCTTTTGCCCTAGCTCAGGCCCAGTGTGGTCTCTGTAATCTCATGCCCCCTTCTCTGTCCACTCAATCACCCACCCAGGATCCTCTGGCCTACTCAGTGTACATCCCTAGGTAGCTTCCAGACCCATTGTTCTGGCTGTTTCTGCTCTACATATATGTCTTTAGATATCAGAAAGTTCCTAGGGCTTCATTCTTGTGCTTTAACTCCTTTGTTTCTCAAGAAACCTCTTTAGCTACCAACATATTGCGTAAAATCTTCTCCTAACTCCAGCATTCTCCCCACTCCTTACCACCTCCCGAGGGCACTCTCACTGTCTAACTGTGACTGTTCTCCACTATTTGTTCCAAATCCCATCATTGTATCTATATTTATCTCCCCATGTTTGCCTGACCATACTTGACACATGCCCTAGCTCTGGCTCACTGGCTACATGTTCCTAATGCTCCTAGCCCAAACCCTGTGAAACTCTATAGCATGAAGCTGAACATCATCTCAATGTACCAAAAGCCTCTTTTGTTTCTAACTGAACAGCTTGCTCATCCTCCAGGAAGTTTAGGCAACATTTTAGACTCCCTTTAAATCCAGTCAATGTCAATTTTGCTAACTTTGAAAAAATATGAGTTTTATTATTTCTTTTTTAATGTTTCCATTTATTTTATTTGTTTATGTATGTATTTGTTTATTTAATGTATGGGTGCTCTGCTGCACATACACCTGTATGCCAGAAGAGGACAAGAGATACTCTTATAAATGATCATGAGCCACTATGTAGTTGCTGGGAATTGAACTCAGAACCTGTGGAAGAACAGCAAGTGCTCTTAACATCTGAGTCATCTCACCAGCCCCGAGCTTCGTCATTTCTTCATTATCAGTAGCTTCTGAATATTCTGTTATATGTGACAGCCACTCAGCCCACCATTAAATGGTGCAGACCAAGCAGCTACATCTCTCTAAATCTCAAGAGAGAGGCCTAAACATGTTCTAGTTCCTCTGCAGTCTCACTGCCTACAGTCCCAGCTTCATCTTTACTGTTCAGCACCATTTTAAGTCTGACCATCTTCTTTTTCACCACACCTCTTACTGTGAAGTTCACCTTACAGGATGGAAAAAAACTTGCCCAAACCCAGAGAGAATTCGGATTTGTGATAGCTAATTGCCAATTTGACACAATCTAGGATCACCTGCAGAAAGAACACCAATGACGACTTATCTGGACAGGATTGGCCTGGGGGCAGGTCTGTGGGGATTCTCTAGATCTCCTTAGTTGGTGTGAGAAGACCCAGCCTGAAAGCGAGTGGCACCATTTCTGGGTTTGAGCCCAGAATTGTTCAAGAGTAGAGAAAACAAGCTGAGCACTATGCATGCAGGTGTTGATTTCTCTCTGTTCTCGATGGTGAATGTGATATGATTCACTGCTCGTGGCTCGTGCTATGATGTGCCCACAGTGAAGTACTAAAGCCTAGAACTGTGGGCTAAAAGAACCCTTTCTTATATACACTGATTTTGGTCAGTGTGTTTTATCATAGGAATAGAAAGAAGAACTACGACAGAGTCTTCATTCACATACTCCTTAGAGCCTCTGCTCTATGTCTAGTAGGGCCAAGGTCACAGGTCACATGAATCCAAGCTATGGACTGTAAAAACAACTGCAAAACTTTGTTAGCTGTGTTAACATAAAATTGTTGACTTCTTCCTCTTTAAAAATTATTCTACCTATTTTTCCTGGATTTCCCTGTGGTAGTCATGTGGCAAGGCTGCGCTCCTCCTTGGTCACCACTGATAGATTGGATCAGCCTCTGTCACCTTACTTTTCCTAACACTTTCTCTTCACACCTGACAGATAGATGTGTTACTGTCCCTAACTGAGGAAACTTCCACAGATCCTTCTATTATTGTGCAGTGTTCCCCCAAGGACAGTCTGTGCTCTGTTGTGAAGAACTCTGCAGACTATACTTTATCATCTCAGCCTTATTCTTCCTTTACTCTGTAGCTATTTTTCCTGAGTAACTTTTTACCTTTATAATCAGGTTTATCCAAAGCATACGATGTTCTTCATAAAGTTGCCAGCTCAAAATGTCATCCCTAATATGTGCCCAACTTGTCCATTCATTCCTTTTTCACTTAAAAATTGTGACATTTAACATTTAGGATGAAAACATAAGGATATTTTCATCTCAAATTTTATTTACAGTGTTTACCTACATTTACCAGTAAGACTCAAGGTCCGGGTATGGAACAGAATGGTTTGGCACTTACCTAGCAAATGCAATGGAGATTCAACCACAGCTATATACAAAAGATGAGCATATAGACAATTGCAAGGGGTAAAATGTGGACAGCTGTGCCGTCGTACCTCAGGGAAGAATTTTACATGTTACTACATTGCCCTATAGTTTGCAGCTTACTCTTCTGGCAACCTCCTTAAGTGTGAATTAATATCAGGTGCTGTTCCGTGTACTACCATGAACCATGAGCTCTGGCTCTATCAGTAAAAAGGAAACTTTAATTTGCTAACTATCTTCTGCTTACTACCAGCCTTTAAACTTAATAAGATTATCACTATGGAAATTGTACTTACAGTGTTGACATCAGTCTTGCCACACCAGGAAAAGAGGTCCCTATGCTGTGCTGTGCCAGCTGCCCTGCAGGACAATGTACACTACAACTCAGTCAGCTTCCCCCCACACCCCCTCAGTCTCCAAACTGAGGATAATACCACTATTTTTAGAGCATTAAGAAGTCTGCAGAGGCTGATAACTGTGTAACTCATTTCCTCATTTCTTGACACTACAGCAAACTGAAGGATACAGAGGACCTCAGAGGTCTACGAAGCACAGAGTCAGAAGTTTTACAAACACATCTAGGTGATCTCTCTCCTATCAGACCTGTTCTACAGCCCGGTGCCACCCCAGTCTAGTCTCTAAGAACAATCCCAAGACAATGTGTCAGCCTCTCAGAAAACACACCATCCTCACATTAGACAAGAAGCAAGGTCATCAATGTGTACATTTGCATTTGCTCAGAGCTCTCCCTTACAACACAGTCTTCAGCAACAGCTACTGCTCTCATTTACTTTATGTTCTGAAGAAAACTGAAATTCTTCTGTTTTAGTAGCAGTACATCTCCACTCAGACAGCAAATTATAGTTTCTTTCTACCTGGCAGCAGGAGTCATCATACACCTACATGCTACCATATAGAAATGAGTCATTTCCCTTTCTGGGGAAGACTTAATGTGTAACTCAAAGACAGTCAGAAAAGCTAGGAAGTTACTTACTTACCTAAAAAGGAAACTCAACCACTGTCTCTCATTGGGTGAAAATAGGCAGAGAAAATAAAAGGACAGACCAAGTATAAATGTGAAGAGCAGAGACACCTCCATGAATCAAAACACCTACAGCAGGGCTGCGAGGGAAGAAGTCTCCAGAAATGTGCTATTCCGTTTCAGTCAAACCCAGCTGCTCTGGCACATTTAACCTGCACAAACCTCAGGCAAATCTCACCTAAGCACTGAACAGATTCATCTTCAAACGCCAAGAGCTAAGTTATCCTAAATTATTGTTATTATTATTATTATTATTATTATTATTATCATTATCATTATCATAATCATAATCATTATTATCATTATTATTATTCACCTTTTATTTCATTCCCATTTCCCATATATATCACAGGAGGCATCACTTCAAAGAAAGAAGAGAACTAGTACCATGCCAGTCTAGACTTGGAGATTAAGCTAGGATTCTGTGGGTACAGTGAAACCTTCGTGTTCAGAAGATGCTATTTTCTCTGGTCTGCTCTGACCTCTGACTTATAGTCTTTTTGCTCCCTATTCTAAGAAGGGCCCTGAGCCTTGAGAAAGGGCTGAGGAGTAGATAGTTTGAAAAGGAAAATTAGTGCAACATTACTGTCACACAAGATCCTTGAAAACTGTGCAGCTGATGGGCTTCAAGCAGCACCATCCATCCACCAAGATGAAACCTTTTCAGTGGCTCCAGAAACGTCCTCTGTTCCACCTTTTGTTCTCTCACCAGCCCCAGTCCCTTCCTAGGACTGATCTGTTTTGTTACTATTGATTTAGTTTCTGTTTGCCAGTTTTATATATGAAGATCATACGTATAACATATGTGACATATATAACATATAACATATGCATTTTATTACATATAACATATTGCATTACATATATTATAGAGTATATATCCATGTACAATATACATAATATATACTATATATAATAAGATGGTCTATATTTTTTCAGTCACTGAAATAATTCAGAGATTTATTGAAGAGGTCATTCTTTCTATTGCAGATCAGAGTTCTGTTATATTTCAATATACTCATAGATTTATATAATAATGGGTATTTGCGTTATTTTAACTTTTATGTTATTATGAACAGGACCAGGATTACAAAATTATTTTTTCTAGTGGAACATTCTTTCTGCTTTTCACAATTTATTAATTTAGAGACTCTTTATAAGAAAACGACTTTTCAGTCACCAAACCCTGTCACTACTGGGGATGACAAGAGGTGTAGGCTGACAGGAGCTTGATATAGCTGTCTCCTGAGAGGCTCTACCAGAGCCTGACAAACACAGAGGTGGATGCTCGCAGCCAACCACTGGACTAAGAAAGGGGTCACCAATAGAGGAGGGTTGGAGAAAGGATTGAGGAAGCTGAGGGAGTTTGCAAACTTATAGAAACAATATCAATAACCAGATATCCCAGAGATCCTGGGAACTAAACCACCAACCAAAGAGTGCACATGGAGCCACCCATGGCTTCAGTCACATATGTAGCAGAGGATGGCCTTGTAGGGATGAGAGGCCCTTGGTCCTGTCAAGGCTCAATGCCCCAGTATAGAGAAATGTCAGGGTGGGGAGGCAGAAGTAGGTGAGTGAGAGGGAGGAGCACCCTCATAGATTCAGGGGGAGGGAGGATGGGATAGGGGGTTTCCAGAGGGGAAACTGGGAAAGGGGATAATATTTGAAATGCAGATAAAGAAAATATCCAAAGGAAAAAATAAATTATGAATTGGGAAAAAAAGAAAAGAAAACAGCTTTTCAAAGTGTTAAGCTAAATCTTCAAGGACTGGAGCTTTCAAGGCACCTTTTTTCTTTGATAAAACTTCTGTACACATAAAAATAAGTCAGTACAAATAATCTGACTGCTTATACAAAACACCTCCACAGGGCTGAAGGGATTGCTTAGTAGTTAAGAACACTTGGTATTCTTATAGAAACCTATAGTTTCTAACACTCATATCAGGTGGCTCTATAACTCCTGGTCCAGGGTATCTGATAAGTACTTCTGGTCTCTGTAGGCTCTCCCGCCCCCTCTCTCACACATACACACACACACACACACACACACACACACACACACACACACACACACACAATGCACACATATAACACACACATCATACAAAATAAATAAATAAAAATTTTAACAATCCTAAAAAGAAAAAAATAAAGCCATCTCCATAAGGAGATCTTTAATTCCCTGTAAAAATTATAATTTCTAATAAATATATGTGAATAAGCAATAAATACAATATAGACAAAATATGGGGACCTTGACTGTCTTTTTGCTGTAGGAGAAAATAGGGAAAAGTAGGGGAAAATCTGGCTTTGCTAGACATCTATTTGTAATGAAACACAGTCTAAGTAATGAATATGTCACATTCACAAAAAAACTCTGCTAAGAAAAGACGAGGTGAGCTGAATACTGAGCAAGAGAAAAATAACTATAACAATGAGATGTAAGCTGATATTGCTTTCAGCTCAGGACATTAGACAACCTATTTCTCTGATTCAGAAAGAAGGAATACATATGAAGTGAATTCAGGATTCTGCTCTTCTCGGGGCAGCAATAGCCAAAGCCCAGGAAGCCTAGGAGCCTGTGACAATAGAGGCCAGAGCTTCAGAGGGTGAGGAAAAAAGCCCACCACTTGTCATTATGAAGTCATCACAGGCCTGTAGCCGCCCTCCAAACATGAGGCTCCCAGAGACCATTCGCTGACTGAACCAAGGCCCCTAAGGCTGCCAGTCAACCAGAAGAGAGAAGACTGCTGCAAATCAAAGTACAGAAATCTTGCTTTAAATCCGTGTTTGTTTGCTTCAAGCTCCATGCCAGCTTCGATCTGAGCATCTACAGCTGGGTTTCCACCCATCTTCATATGTTCAGGTTTTCCCTGTACAGAAATTCCATTCCTGTTTGTCTCACATGCCTAATCCTCACAGTTTTCTACCTTTATTTTGACAGGTGAATAAATGTGAGAAGCTAGGTAAATCATAAACGTGGCATCCCATGTGTCAACGGGGTTAATTTAATTCTGAGGGCTCAATACTGTGGGAAATACAGTTCGAATCTGATAATAACTTGGCAACCTACCTACTACACATCATACCTATGCAGAATAAGGTCACTTTCTGTACATTCAAAGTCGTTTTGACAAAGAGTTTGTTACCTGGGACCAATTCTGACTAAAGTATGAATCTTTCAGCGAAAGCGTTCCTGGCCTACGTTTGCAGGATGAAAACCTACAGCTCATACACAGTATGTAGAGAAGACAACACAGGGGCATGTGGGGGCATATTCACAGCCAAGGAAGAGGAGAATACATGTAACACGCAACCTCTTAATTGTGTGTTATCCCAATAACTGGCTTGGACATACAAGACTTCATTTCTAAAATATTCATCTTTACTCATACACTGGATAACAACTTTATCCATAAACTTCTAAACTTATTACCAGAGGAGGGTGACTACTTGGTATAATTTGGAGATTTTTATCTTGTAACCTCTGATCACAAGAAGTTTAATAAGCCCACACAAAGCAATAAAAGGTCCATTTCAAGTCCAAGTAATAAAAAATTGCCTGTGGTCCAACTAAGCAATATACTGCAAACACAATCATTAAACATATATCCTTCCTGCCTTGGCCTTGCAGAGTAAATCTCTGCTTTCCCCAAAGTATTTGCAAAGTGTTGCTAATGGAGTAATGCCTGTCACACTATGACGTATCGTTAGAATATAATAAAGGTGTCAGTACTTAGAAGACGGTATGCCAATCCATACATGAAAAGAAAGGGCTATAGCTGTTCTGGAAGGAAGATTCGTTTCAGTACATATCAACATTGCGGTAGATGAACAGGGCTTGTCAGAGGGCACTTCACACATAAAGCACAAGTCAGCCCTGTAGCAATGTCTGCAGAGCTTTGAATATAATTCAATTTTGTTGTATTTTTACGTGCTTTGCTGTTCCACCAGCATAGCTGCCTCGGTGAGGGTGTCGCTGCAACTGAAGTTACCGACAATTGTGAGCTACCCTGTGGGTTCTGGGAACTGCACCTGGGTCCTCTGGAAGAAGGCCAGCCCTGCCTGCTGAGCCTCCATGCTTGCAGCTTTTGTGACAGCTAAATATATTTGTTGTCTGGCCACAAAATACCTATCATATTAATTTTTTATTGAATGCGCAATGAATTCCTAAATTTTAAAAATACATTCCAGGTAAGTTTACTACTGCTGAAAAACCTTGTCAACAAAAAATGTCAAATATTTAGTATTCCAAACCAAAACACCAAAGTGTTTCATTCATTACAAACCAACAAGGCTCCAAATATCTCCCTTCCTACTGTGTTTTTATCAATACCACATCGACAGCTCTACACTTTCCACTGATATTTCTCCATCAGCTAAGTACAAAATTAATCAGATATGGTGAGGATGATGTAATCACAGAATAAATATTTACTAAGGATTTGCTATTCACCACCCACTGTCTTAAGAGCATTTAATCCTCAGAGTAACCTGATGAAATAATTAGTATAATTACCTCATTTTTCAAATAAGAAATACAGAAATGGAGAGATTAAGTACCTACCTAAGATCACAGACCAAATAAGTAGCGAATCAGAATTTCACCCCAACTAGAAGGAGAAATACCACATTGGTTGGAATACCAACTGGCTCACAAATCCTACCTACTCACAAGTTTGATAATTAATGAAGCATTTCAAATCTTCTGATGACCCAAAAGTAGAAAATGAGCTTGCACACTAAGGTGCAATTAGGTGTTCAAAATATGAGACAGGACAGAGGACAGGTAAAGTTTTTAAAAAAGAAATAAACACAATGAAATGCAGTTCAAAACCCAGCGCACTATAAATGCCAAATTAGTGAGCTTTATGTTGGTACAGTCATCCCAAAGGCAGAAAGGACATCATATGCTGTGGGCTCTAGCACTTAGCAGTTCTGGGATGTTTTCTCAATTATTTTTTTATTTTTGAGGTTAAGATATATTACATCATTTCTCCCTTCAAACACTCCTATATATCCCCTTTGCTCCCTCTGAAATTTATGTCTCTCTTTTCATTAATTGTTGTTACATGAACATATTCCTAAACATAACCGACTCAGTCTCTATGATGTTACCAATATGTATGACTATTCAGTCTGTATAAAGTTACTTTCTTTTTTTATTGGATATTTTTTGACCTAATTGGTAAGATATAATTGCCCACCTAAACATACAAAGCCCAGTACCACCCATCCCTTAAGAACATTAATAACAACCTGTAAATACACAGAGCGGAATCTTAATGTCAATTGCCATGGTTTCTCTCCCTCTCCCTCCTCTCTTCCTCTTACTGGATATTTTTTATTTACATTTCAAATGTTATTCCCTTTCCTAGTTTTCCTGCCATAAGGACCCTATCCCATCCCCCTCCCTTTCTTCTATAAGAGTGCTCCCCCCCCCAAGCCACTCCCTTCCCCCCATCCCCATATATTCCCCTACACTGGGGAGTCCAACCTTGGCAGGACCAAGGACTTCTCCATATACCCAACAAAGCCATCCTCTGCTACATATGCAGCTGGAGCTATGGGTCTGTCCATGTATACCCTTTGGGTAGTGGTTTAGTCCCTGGGAGCTCTGGTTGGTTGGCATTGTTGTTCTTATGGGGTTGCAATGCAAGCCCCTTCAGCTCCTTCGATCCTTTCTCTAATTCTTCCAACAGGGACCCCTTTCATAGTTCAATCGTTTAATGCTAGAATTCGCCTCTGTATTTGTCATGCTCTGGCTAAGCCTCTCAGAAGACAGCTATATCAGGGTCCTGTCAGGATGTACTTCTTGGCTTCATCAATAGTCTAGGTTTGGTGGTTGTATATATACGGGCTGGATCCGCAGGTTGGGCAGGCTCTGAATGGCTATTCCTTCAGTTTCTGCTTCAAACTTTGACTCTATATCCCCTCCTATAAATATTTTTATTCCCTCTTTTAAGAAGGACTGAAGCGATAGAGGCCTTATATCCAAAATATACAAAGAACTCAAGAAGTTAGACCGCAGGGAAACAAATAACCCTATTAAAAAATGGGGTTCAGAGCTAAACAAAGAATTCACAGCTGAGGAATGCTGAATGGCTGAGAAACACCTAAAGAAATGTTCAACATCTTTAGTCATAAGGGAAATGCAAATCAAAACAACCCTGAGATTTCACCTCACACCAGTGAGAATGGCTAAGATCAAAAACTCAGGTGACAGCAAATGCTGGCGAGGATGTGGAGGAACACTCCTCCATTGTTGGTAGGATTGCATACTGGTACAACCATTCTGGAAATCAGTCTGGAGGTTCCTCAGAAAATTGGACATTGAACTGCCTGAGGATCCAGCTATACCTCTCTTGGGCATATACCCAAAAGATGCCCCAACATATAAAAAAGACACGTGCTCCACTATGTTCATAGCAGCCTTATTTATAATAGCCAGAAGCTGGAAAGAACCCAGATGCCCTTCAACAGAGGAATGGATACAGAAAATGTGGTACATCTACACAATGGAATATTACTCAGCTATCAAAAACAATGGCTTTATGAAATTCGTAGGCAAATGGTTGGAACTGGAAAATATCATCCTGAGTGAGCTAACCCAATCACAGAAAGACATACATGGTATGCACTCATTGATAAGTGGCTATTAGCCCAAATGCTTGAATTACCCTAGATGCCTAGAACAAATGAAACTCAAGATGGATGATCAAAATGTGAATGCTTCACTCCTTCTTTAAAAGGGGAACAAGAATACCCTTGGCAGGGAAGAGAGAGGCAAAGATTAAAACAGAGACTGAAGGAACACCCATTCAGATCCTGCCCCACATGTGGCCCATACATATACAGCCACCCAATTAGACAAGATGGATGAAGCAAAGAAGTGCAGACTGACAGGAGCCGGATGTAGATCTCTCCTGAGAGACACAGCCAGAATACAGCAAATACAGAGGCGAATGCCAGCAACAAACTACTGAATTGAGAATAGGACCCCCGTTGAAGGAATCAGAGAAAGAACTGGAAGAGCTTGAAGGGGCTCGAGACCCCATATGTACAACAATGCCAAGCAACCAGAGCTTCCAGGGACTAAGCCACTACCTAAAGACTATACATGGACTGACCCTGGACTCTGACCTCATAGGTAGCAATGAATATCCTAGTAAGAGCACCAGTGGAAGGGGAAGCCCTGGGTCCTGCTAAGACTGAACCCCCAGTGAACTAGACTGGTGGGGGGAGGGCGGCAATGGGGGGAGGGTTGGGAGGGGAACACACATAAGGAAGGGGAGGGGTGAGGGTGATGCTTGCCCGGATACCGGGAAAGGGAATAACACTCGAAATGTATATAAGAAATACTCAAGTTAATAAAAAAAAAAAAAGAAGGACTGAAGCATCTGTACTTCAGTCATCCTTCTTGACCTTCATATGGTCTATGGAATGTATCTTGGGTAATCTGGGATAATATCCACATTTCAGTGAGTGCATAGTATGGTGTGTGTGTGTGTGTGTGTGTGTGTGTGTGTGTGTGTGTGTGTGTGTGTGTGTGAGAGAGAGAGAGAGAGAGAGAGAGAGAGATTGAATTACCTCACTCAAGATGACATTTTTTAGTTCTATCCTTTTGCCTATGAAATTCATAAAGTCATTGTTTTTGATAGCTGAGTAGTACTCCATTGTGTAGATGTACCATATTTTCTGTATCCTTTCCTCTGTTGAAGGGCATTTGGGATCTTTCCAGCTTCTGGCTATTATAAGTAAGGCTGCTATGAACATAGTGGAGCACATGTCTTTTTTATATGTTGGGGCATCTTTTGGGTATATGCCCGGGAGATGTAGAGCTGGGTCCTCAGGTACTACGAAGACCAATGTTCTGAGGAACTTCCAGACTGATTTCCAGAGGGTTTGTACAAGCTTGCAATCACACCAACAAAGGTGGAGTGTTCCACTTTTTCCACATCCTTGTCCGCAGCTGTTGACATCTGAGTTTTTGATCTTAGCCATTCTGACTGGTGTGAGGTAGAATCTCAGGGTTGTTTTGACTTGCATTTCCCTGAAAACTAAAGATGAGTATTCTTTGTTTAGCTCTATACCCCATTTTTCAATAGGGTTACTAGGACCTCTGGAGTCTGACTTCTTGAATACTTTGTATATTTTTGGATATTAGCCCTCTATAACATGTAGGATTGGTAAAGAACTTTTCCCAATCTGTTGGTTGCCATTTTATCCTAATGACAGTGCCCTTTGCCTTACAGAAGCTTTGCAGTTTTATGAGGTCCCATTTGTCGATTCTTGATCTTAGGGCATAGGCCATTGGTGTTTTGTTCAGGAATTATTTCCCAATACCCATGGATTCGAGGCTTTTCCCCACTTTTCTTCTATTAGTTTGAGTGTATTTAGTTTTATGTGGAGGTCCTTTATCCACTTGGACTTAAACTTTGTACAGGGTGAAACAAATGGGTCAATTTGCATTCCTCTACATGCTGACCTCCAGGTGAACCAGCACCATTTGTTGAAAATGCTATCTTTCTTCCACTGGATGGTTTTAGCTCCTTTGTCAAAGATTAAATGACCATAGGTGTGTGGGTTCATTTCCAGGTCTTCGATTCTATTCCACTGATCTACCTGCCTGTCTCTACACCAATACCAGTTTTTATCACTAATGCTCTGTAATACTGCTTGAGGTCAGGGATGGTGATTTACCTAGAAGTTCTTTTATTGTTGAGGAGAGTTTTGCTATCCTGGGTTTTTGATATTTCAAATGAATTTCCAAATTTTTCTTTCTATCTCTATGAAGAATTGGGTAGGAATTTTGATAGGGCTTGCATTGAGTCTGTAGATTGCTTTTGGCAAATTGGCCATCTTTACTGTATTAATCCTGCCTATCCATGAGTATGGAAGATCTTTCCATCTTCTGAGATCTTCCTCAATTTCTTTCTTCAGAGACTTGAAGTTCTTGTCATACAGATCTTTCTCTTGCTTGGTTAGAGTCACACTGAGGTATTTTATCAAGTTTGTGACTATTGTAAAGGGTGTCATTTCCCTAATTTATTTCTCAGACTGTTTATCCTTAAAGTAGATGAAGTCTACTGATTTGAGTTAATTTTATACCCATCCACATTGCTTAAGTTGTTTATCAGTAGTTCTCTGGGGGGAACTTTTAGAGTCACATAAGCATGCTATTATATCATCTGCAAATACTGATATTTTGACTTCTTCTTTTCCAATTTGTATCCTTTTGACCTCCTTTTGTTGTCTGATTGCTCTGCTTAGGCCTTTGAGTAGTATATTGCATAATTAGGGAGGGAGTAGGCAGCCTTGTCTAGTCCCTGATTTCAGTGGGAGTGCTTCAAGTACCTCCCCATTTAGTTTAAGTTGGCTACTAGTTTGTTGTATACTGCTTTTACTATGTTTAGGTATGAGCCTTGAATTCCTGATCTTTCCAGGACTTTTATCATGAAGGGGTGTTGAATTTTCTCAAATGCTTTCTCAGCATCTAATGAAATGATCATGTGGTTTGTTTCTTTGAGTTCATTTATATAGTGGATTACATTGATGGATTTCCATATATTGAACCATCCCTGGATCCCTGGGATGAAGCCTACTTGATCATGATGGATGGTCTTTTTGATGTGTTCTTGGATTCAGTTTGTGAGAATCTTACTGAATATTTTTGCATCGATATTCCTAAGAGAAATTAGGCTGAATTTCTTTCTTTGTTGGGTCTTTGTGTGGTTGAGATATAAGTGTAATGGTGCTTTCATAAAATGAATTGGGTAGTGCTCCCTTGGTATCTATTTTGTGGAATAGTTTGGACAGTATTGGTATGAGGTCTTCTATGAAGGTCTGATAGAATTCTGCGCTAAACCCATCTGGTCCTGGACTCTTTCTGGTTGGGAGACTTTTAATAACTGCTTCTGTTTCTTTAAGAGTTATGGGATTGGTTAGATGGTTTACCTGATCCCGATTTAACTTTGGTACCTGGTATTTGTTTAGGAAATTGTCCATTTCATACACATTTTTCAGTTTTGTTGAATATATGCTTTTGAGGTAAAAATCTGATGATTCTTTGAATTTCCTCAGGTTCTGTTGTTATATCTCCCTTTTCATTTCTGATTTTGTTAATTTGGATATACTCCCTGTACCCTCTGGTTACTTTGGCTAAGGTTTTATCTATCCTGTTGATTTTCTCAAAGAACCAGTTCCTGGTTTTGTTGATTCTTTGTATTGTCCTTTTTGTAACTACTTGGTTAATTTCAGCCCTGAGTTTGATTATTTCCTGCCATCTACTCATCTTGTGTGTATTTGTTTCTTTTTGTTCTAGAGTTTTTAGGTGTACTTTCAAGCTGCTAATGTATGTTCTCCCCAGTTTCTTTTTGAAGGCACTCAGAACTCTGAGTTTTCCTGCTTTCATTGTGTCCCATAAGTTTAGGTATATTGTACCTTCATTGTCATTAAGTTCTAAAAAGTCTTTAATTTATTTCTTTATTTCTTCCTTGACCAAGCTTTCCTTGAATAGAGCATTGTTCAACTTCCATATATATGTGGGCTTTCTGTCATTACTGTTGTTAGTAAAGACCAACCTTAGTTCATGGTGATCTGATAGGAAGCATGGGATTATTTCAATCTTCTTGTATTTTTTGAGGCCTATTTTGTGACCGATTATATGCTTATTTTTGGAGAAGGTACCATGAGTTGCTGAGAAGAAGGTATATTCTTTTGCTTTAGGATGAAATTTCTATAAACAACTGTTAAATCCATTGGGTTCATAACTTCTGTTAGTTTCTCTATGTCTCTCTTTAGTTTGTTTCCATGATATGTCCATTGATGAGAGTGGGGTGTTGAAATCTCCTACTATTATTGTGTGAGGTTCAATGTATGATTAGAGCTTTAGTAAGGTTTCTTTTATGAATGTAGGTGCCCTTGCATTTGGAGCATAGATATTTAGGATTGAGAGTTCATCTTGGTGGATTTTTACTTTGATGAATAGGAAGAGCTCTTATCCTTTTTATAACTTTTGGTTGGAAGTCGATATTAGAATGGCTACTCCAGCTTGTTTCTTCTCATCATTTGCTTGGAAAATTGTTTTGCAGCCTTTAACTCTGAGGTAGTGTCTGTCTTTGTCACTGAGGTGTGTTTCCTTTATGCAGCAAAATGGTGGGTCCTCTTTTTGTATCCATTCTATTTGTCTACGTCTTTTTTATTGGGAAAGGGATTCCATTGATGTAAAGAGACATTAAGGAATAGTGATTTTCGTTTCCTATTATTTTCATTGTTAGAGATGGAATTATGTCAATGTGTCTTTCTTCTTTTGGTTTCATTGCAAGGAGATTACTTTCTTGCTTTTTCTAGGGTGTAGTTTCCCTCCTTTTGTTGGTATTTTCCATCTATTATCCTTTGTAGGACTTGATTTGTGGAAAGATATTGTGTAAATTTGGTTTTGTCATGGAATATCTTGGTTTCTCTATCTATGTTAATGAGAGTTTTGCTGGATATAGTATCCTGGGCTGACATTTGTTTTCTCTTAGTACCTGTATGACATCTGCCCAGAATCTTCTGGCTTTCATAGTCTCTGGTAAGAAGTCTGATGTAATTCTCATAGGTCTGCATTTATATGTTACTTGCTTTCTCTTACTGCTTTTAATATTCTTTCTTTGTTTTGTGTATTTGGTGTTTTGACTGTTTTGTAATGAGAGGAATTTCTTTTCTGGTACAATCTATTTGGAGTACTGTATTCTTTTCATATGCTCATGGGCAACTCTTTCTTTAGGTTAGGGAAGTTTTCTTCTATAATTTTGTTGAAGATATTTACTGGTTAAGTTGGGAGTCTTCAGCCTCTTCTATACTTATTATCCTTAGCTTTGATCTTCTCATTGTGTCCTGGATTTCCTGGATCTTTTAGGTTAGGAGCTTTTTGCATTTTACATTATATTCGATGGTTGTGTCTATTTTCTATGGTATCTTCTGTCTCTGAGATTCTTTGTTCTATCTCTTGTATTTTTCTTTGTAATGCTTGCATTAATGGCTCCTGATCTCTTTCCTAGGTTTTCTATCTCCAAGTTTGCCTCCCTTTGTACTTTGTTTATTGTTTCTATTTCCATTTTAAAATCCTGGATGGTTTGTTTAATTCCTTCACCTGTTTGGTTGTGTTTTCCTATAATTCTTTAAGGGATTGTTGTGATTCCTCTTTAAGTGCTTCTACTTGTTTCCCTGTGTTGTCCTGTATTTGTTTAAGGGATTTATTTTTGTCATTCTCAAAGTCCTCTATCCTCATTATGAGATGTGATTTTTAAATCCAAATCTTGCTTTTCCACTGAATTTAGATATCCAGTATTTGCTTTGCTGGGAGAACTGGGCTCTGATGATGCCAAATAGTCTTGGTTTCTGTTGCTTAGGTTCCTGTGCTTGCCTCTTGCCATCATGTTGTCTCTGATGTTAGCTTGTTTTGCTGTCCCTGACAGGACCCTTCTATAGGCATTTGTGTCAGAGCTCCTGTAGGCCTGTTTTCTTTCAGCCAGATCTCGGACCAGAGAGCTGCTCCTGGGTTTGTGTGACCTGAAGCCTCCATGTGGGCTTCTTGGAAGAGAAGAGTTGCTCTTCCCTCTGTGTTCAGGTGTGTAGGCGCTCCTGGCAACTTGTTTTCAGCTCTGGGTGCAGGCAGAAACTGGAAGGGTCTTGCCCCTGACTGTTCCTAGGTCCCTGTGTCCAGAAGGCACAGAGGGTACTAGGTGTGTTTCTCTTGGATCAGGAATGTGGGCAGAAGTAGTTTTCTCTTCTGAGCTCTCAGGATTTTCAGCACTTCTGAGAGTCCAGCTCTCTCTCCCACTGGATTTGTGTGCAGGGAGCTATGGAATCAGTTCAGTTCAGTTCTGGGCATAGGCAGAAACCAGCAGTTTCCTGCTGCTGACTGCTCCTTTATTCTTATATCTAAGTTCCTCTTGGGATAGGAATGTGAGCAGATGTGGCACTCTCCCCTGAACTCTCAGGATTTTCCACACTTCTGAGGGTTCAGCTCTCTTTCCCATGCGAATTCAGTGAAGGGAGCTATATGAAGTTACTTTCACTCAGACTGTACTCTCAGGGCTGGCCATCTGGAATTGGATCACTAATTGTTCTTCCCTGGGGAAGACTATTTCTCTCACTCTTGACATTCCTCTATTGTCTGGAATGTTATGTGTAGGTTTGAGGACTTGTAGGCTTCCTGCACTCCATTTTATCATGTGTACTATTGTTGTACTAAGGATATACTAGTGGTACATATACCTTGGTGATAAGCAACAGCTCCATAATTAGGTCCAAGACCCTTTCAACTAGACAGAAATAATGGCTCTGGAACTGGAAACTAGTCACCTACTCAGAGATAGTAAAGTCACAGATCTTAGGAGTCACCCATACCTGCCACTTTACTAAACTAGCATCATTTCTAACTACATTCTCAGCATTTATCCTTATATTCACAAATAAGTATACTCCTCTCCCATTATCAAGAAAACTTCTCTTTGCAACAGAAACAGACAACCACAAAAAACACAACAAATCAAATTGTGGTGGGGCCCAGTCCCAGTTTTGTAATTTAGCTAAGCAACCGGCTGCTGAGAATTGTATCACTAACTTGTATAACAATTATAACATTTATCAACAACTTTGTTCAAATTGTGGGTTATAATCCATTAGTGTATCATGGAATTAAAAAAAAAGCCTGCTGCAACTTAAAGAAAATGTCAGTAGAGATTTTCTTAATAACTGTCTTGAAACTCTTGGATTTTTAAGTGTGTGTGGCCATGAATGTGAGTATAAAACGTAGCATAAAAAGCATTTCCTGATGAGCATATGACTAATAAAAGTGTGAAAGCCATTATTCTTGAAAATTAATAGGGTAGTTAGATAAATATGGTTGTTAGATAAATTATAGGTTCTGATTACAAAGATCTATCCGACAATGAATGAGTTGCTCTCTATATACAGTAAATTCAAGGTAAGTAAACACATTTTAATAGCTTCCATATGCAAAGCCAGTTCCTGAGACAGAGCCATTCTTCAGTAAGCAATTAAATATAAAAAATTAAATGAAACAGCCACAAAAAAGGTTAGAATTTACTTGGATTTGAAAAATTTGGTAGGACTTGAATAACTTCAAAAGAGTAAGGCCTGTTTTCTTTCAGCCAAATCTCAGACCAGAGAATAATTAGAATTTATTCTCCAACTTCTTGTCTAAAAACAAAACAAAACAAAACAAAAACCTGGAAAGCAAGAAAAAACACCAAACTTTCTACCCAAAAGGAAATGGCTAGCCTTGCAAAACCAGATGGTTCACTGGCCCACTCTCGTCTGTGTGATTCATGAAGTCATAGGTTTGAACCGGAGGCTAGGAAGGTATACTCAAGATGTGCTGAGGAGGAGGTGTTTGTGACCACCGTGGCCAGAGTAACAGTCTGAAGAAGACAAGAAAGTAGCTTGGTTTAACATGATTAAGTAACCAGTAAATCTTGTTTCAAATTTAAGAAGTCTGACCCTGAGTAGTTTATTTTAGGTATATTTAAGCACAGTACAATTTGGTGAAAATTTTCTTGACTCAGTCCCACGTGCCCAAGAAACCTTAAGGCATGACTACATTGAAATTCTTTTTAAAGTACATGTGACTTCTTCCATAGAGATAAAGTCTATAAATTGGCAAACTCTTTTTTTTTCCTATTTTTTTTTTTTTTTTTTTTTTTTTTTTGGAGCTGGGGATCGAACTCAGGGCCTTGCGCTTGCTAGGCAAGCGCTCTACCACTGAGCCAAATCCCCAACCCCCGGCAAACTCTTAATACAGGTATTGGGGAACACCAATGTTGTCTCAGGAACATAGCACAAAGGTGACTGGGCTATCAACCATGTCTACTCCTAACCTTCTAGGTGGAAAACAGTTGAAGAGATAATAATAACACTGTGTATTTAACATCCTGGTTCTCCTATGTATGAGCACAAGGACCTCAGTGCCTCCCACATACTGAGGTCATTTTTTTCTTAGAAAACATAAAATTAGAAATTAGGAATTAGTGGTGATTCATGCTTTGTGTTTTAAACAGCAGAATAGAGAACAAAAGAACAAATCTTACTTTAAAAGGAGGGCCAGGAGAACTAGGAACTGGAAAAGAAAGCTAATTCCCAGTCCTTCTGAGACCTGAATTTCTCAGGGATTCTTTCAGGTCAGCATTTGGGATTGAGTCAAAGGTCAGCACAAGTAAAGGTGGTCCATCTGGAGCCTAGGATCCTAATGTCTACTCAAAATCAAAGATGCTCTTAAAAAGTCCCATAACATTTGGAAGTCTGATGCTCAGACATGTTCACAAAGGGCCACAAGGAGAGGACGTGGTCTTGTCATTTCATATTGTTCTTCGGCCTTCTTCCTTGATTTATTCATTGATATTTCTTGGGAAATAAATGAAGAAAGAAGGAGGAAAGAATAGAATAAAATTAAGTGAATGTTTCTTTCCTGGCAGGTTAATTACGTATTCCCTATAAGGTTCTGGAAGGAAGAATTTACACTCTGCTAGTGGTAGGGCACAACACAGTGTTCTAGTCTAGGCTTGTTCTCAGGACATCTACACCTTGCTTTCCCCTTGTTCATCTCAGTTGGTCATGCCAGTCTGACCAATGATTGGAACTGGTGGGGAAAAGACAAGTATTTCATATCCACTTAGCTGGGTGACCTAACCAGGCTCCATTATGGTGTGGTTTGACATGAAATGTCAGCCTTTGGCTCTCGTGTTCACACCTGTGTACTCTCCTTAGAAGCTGTAGGGCCATTTGGACATGGGGCCAAGCTAGCAGGTACTGAAGCACAAGGCCAGGGCTTGAGGGTTATGGTCCACATCAGCTTTCTGGTCAAGCTCTTTCTTCCTAAGGCAAAACAATGTAGCCAGGCCTTTCACATTCTGGTTACCATGACCAGAAGCCCTGCTACCCATGCTTTACTGGTCATGACAGACAGATATGTTCTTTTGCTGTGAGCCAAAATCAATCATATTTTATTATAGCAATCAGAAAAGTAATTAAACTTCCAACCTTTGTCCCTCCAACCTGAACTGAATGACTTTCTACTCATGCCATATCATGAGTTGCCTCAGTCTCCTCTTCCTCTAGAATATACTAAATGTAAATTTTATTGGGAGACAATGTAATGTTTCCATACATACATACAGGTACCAGAACTATATCTAGCTTTCTTCTTTCACTTTGTTTTCTGCTCACAAATAAGAACTTTCTAGTTTTCACTATGATGCCTTTAGATTGGTTTACAACTCCCTTTTCCTGGCTCTCTGCTATGCTACAAACAGTTAGCCAGTCCCCATTTGTATTCCACCCACTTTACATATTCAGAGTTGTTAGTGTTTATTTACTAGATCCTGATATTCACTAAACTTTTTAAAAATAAGACTAAGGAGATAAAAATAAAGGAGGTCTGTGCTGGCTAGCTTTATGTCACCTTGATACAAGCCAGAGTCCTTTTTAGAAGAGGAAATCTCAACTGAGAAAATGCAAATGTATTAGGTGAAAATATCATAGATGAGGATCAAACAGCAGGGAAACCTGTTTTCCCAGAGTGTGTTGAGAGCTGGAAAAAGAAGATGTTAACTAAATGTTTCAAATAAGGAAAATTTTAAATGGTAAATGGATTGTGACCAATAGAGCATTCTGTGATGAAGCCTGCTGCAACTGTCTGCAAGAGCTCCTCCTCTACCCTATTTCCACTCCACAGGGATTCCACCTCTTGGTTCAGCCAAGGGTCCCCCCACCCCATTCTCTCTATCCCACTTAGCCTTTCCTCCTAGTTCATCTTTACACCTCTGTGTCACTCACCTAACTGCAGGAACACTGTACCAGCAGCCCTACAGACACCACACTTTTTTAGAATCCAGACTGGACAACAGCAAACAAAGACTGAAACACTCACACAAAGAAGACAAGACCAAATATTTGTACCAAGAAACACTTCATGCATGACAACCACAGATGCCTAGATCCCATCCCTAAAGCACAATCATGAACAGTCAAAACAATGTACCTCCTCCAGAAGCTAGCAACCTTATTCTAATAGGCCCTGAGAAAAGCAGTTTAACAAGCATGGGACCAGAACTTCAAAATAGAACTTATGAATATGTTCAAGGAACTTAAAGAGAATATAAAAAAAATGCCTTAATGAAGACTGTCAAAACACAAATTATTAAATAAAATTTAAAAAAACATTTCAAGACAGTAAGTAAAATTTAACAAAGAAATAGAATCACTAATAAAACCCAAACTAAGAAAAAAGTGGAAATGAAAGTCTTAGCATATCAAACAAAAACGTAAGAGATTAGCCTCACAGAACCAAAGACAGGGTGGAAACAAATTTGAATCTTGAAGACAAGGTGGAAGAAATGGATAGCTCAGTAAGAGAAAATGTTAAAACAAAAATCAAACAAAAATTCCAGGCACAACATATGCAGCAAATGTGGGCACTATACAAAGATACATATATCATAGGTATAGAGGAAGAAGAACCCAGGTCAAAACCCAGAGAATACTTTAACAAAACCACAGCAGAAACTTTCCCAATCTAAAGAAAGTAGTGCCTATCAAGGTATAAGAAATATGGAGGACACCAAAAAGATAGGACCAGAAATGAAATTTCTCATAACACATAATAATCAAACTTAAAATGTGCAGAACAAAAAAGCTACAAAAAGCTACAAGCGAAAAAGACCAAGTCACACAGGCCCATTAGAATAACACCTGTATTGCCTCGGAGAGCCCAGTGCAGATGCTCCCTAAGCTCTGAGAGAGGACGGACACCAACCCAAAGCTGAGCAAAGTTATCGATGACTATCAATGGAAAAAGAAAAAAATTTCATGATAAAATCAAATGTTAGTAATTTTTACCTACCAATTCAGCTCTAAAGAGTCATAAGGTCTTCATAGAGAGTAGTCACTTGTGTAGAAGGGCAGCTACTGTGTTAAAAGCAGTGGTATTGGAGGTAAAAATAACAAGTCATGGATTATAATTACTGGAGAAATGGAAAATCATGTATTGTAAAATCATCAAGTACTGCAAAAAACTGCATTTGTGTGTGAGTGTATGTGTGTGTGTGAGTGTGTGTGTACAGCATGGGAACTCACTCTGGGTGCTGAGTGGCCCTTTTATATTCAGCTGTAGCTGATGTGAATACTGCCCCCTTGTGATAATAGCAGGTATGTCTGAAATAGAATTGATAAATCATATGAAAGTTTAATGGACTATGATGACTAAACTATGCCATGTATCATCTTTTGTATTATTAAAACTATTGGTTTTTATATTATTTTCATTAGAAAACTATCCCATGATAGTATTTTTACAATATGGTTTTTCCTCAATAATTATACCAGGAATTGAGAAACTGCAATGTGTTATTTGTTGTGATTCTGTCAGCCCAATCTATGAAGCCACACAAACAGGAGACCATTTTCATAGCAAGTATGCAATCTCTGTGGGTAAGGATACCAACTATTTTAGAAGCAAAGCTGACAGATTCAAAGAAGCCAGACCGGCAGCAAGTACCACAAACAACACAGCAGCCATAGAAGGTTCCTATTTGGTGGCACTCAGAATCACCAGAGCTATGAAATGTCACACTATTGCTGTGAATTTACTGTTGTTAGAAGCCAAAGGCATTGAGTTATAATCTAAGATGAGTCTGTTAACCCATTGAATGCAGTTTCCTTATCTAATGATACTGTCCACAGAAGAGTAGGTGACATGTCCGCTGGTGTTCTTGATCAGTTAAACCAGGAAATTAAATCTGCTCCACTTCCAATATTCAGTATCCAGCTTCTTGATGAGTCTACAGACATTACAAGGAATTCACAGTCACTGGTTTACCTAAGGTATATTAATGATGGCGACTTTACAGCTGAGTTTTGTTTTTGCAAACCTCTTGAAACAACTACTGTACATTATGTATTTGACACATGTAGAATGATGTCATTATGCAGCAAGGCAGGTCCAGGATAAGGCAAAGGCTATTATTGGATGAGAAGGAAAGGTGGAGGGGGGAGGTCTAGGGAAGGAGGGAGGAGGAGGAGAAGCAGAAAATCAAGATGGAGACGTCAGAACGGGGTGATCCAGATCCAGGTGGACTAGGTCAATTTTATCTTGTCTAGGTGATCGGTTTATATCTTTATTAATTGACAGTGAATTTATTGTGTGGATGTATTGTGGATTGAGAATTTAACATATAAATATGATTGCTGGGTTACAGTTTGTTGAGTCTTGATTTTACCTGGTAGTTGGGAGTTCACACTTTAACTACCAGGGGGTGGTTGCTCGAGTGTGGGCAGAGTCCATGGCAGGGAGCTGCAGTGGTCCAGCCACTGCTGGACTTCTAGAACCATGATTTTACTGGGTAGCTGGAACCAGAGAGTTCACAGCTAGCAGAAAGCCACCAGGAGAGATACTAATCTGAGATAAATTAGCACTAGTTCAAATGGCCCGTCAGAGCCACAACTACCGAGAGAGTGTGACTGCCAGGGTATGTACGGCAACAGGTTCTGCTGCTTTTTTATTTTTACCACAACAGACACCATTGGCTTATTTCTGAAAGAGCATAAGATTGATCTTTTGGAGAAAGGTTCATGGTGTTTGCACAGATTTGTATGGTGCTCCAGCTATGCTATGACGTCAATCTGGACTTCAACATTTCATACTGAATGAGTCACCAAATGTCATCAGAATTCACTGTATGATTCATTGGCAAATATTACCAACAAAGATGCTGCCACAAGAGTTACAAGAAGTAATGAAAAGTGTCATAAGGTCTGTCAATTTTGTTTGATCCTTTGTGGTTTTATTGTTTGGTTGTTTGGTTTTTGTCTTGTTTTGTTTTGAGACAGGGTTTCTCTGTGCAGCTCTGGCTGTCCTGAAACTCACTCTGTAGATCAGACTGGCTTCAAACTCATAGAAATATACCAGTCTCTGCCTTCAAGGTACTGAGATTAAAGTCATGCACCACCACTACCCAACATGATTCTGTCAATTTTGTAAAGCTGAGCACTTTAAACCATAGACTGTTTTTACAACTGTGTTAGACTGAGATGACCACCAGTCAGGTGCTAGGTGGGCCTGGAGAGCAGACCATGCTGGAGATGTCCCCCTGCCATAAGTGCACAAATGGGCATAGCATTCCTGAGACCACTCCTGAGAAGATCCCAGATACTCAGAGACCCTGGGTGCCACTAAGAGAAGCAAGAAGGGGTAGAGAAATGTAAGAAAAGCAGAAGGATGTGGGCACAATGAAGAGAGACAGAACTGGAGGCTTGAGGGCAGTGAGGAACAGCCTGATGTGAGTAGCTGATGATGTCTCCTGGGACCATGGTGGAGTCCTGTCCTGTGCTGCCACTGGGGGCCATGTCTGGCCTGTAGCTCTGTATCAGCAGAAGTCTATTACCACCAAAGGACCGCCAGATGGAAGTCTCTGGTCTGGGCTAGGCATGTCTGAGGGTTGTCCAGAACTGGCCCCAACCCTTGCTTGGGTATCTTGGGAGAACTGGCCCTAGGAGGCATAAGAGCAGGAGAGCTGACCCTGCCCTCAACCAACATACAATCTAGTACAAAGCAATAACAGGACATCTAAGAGGAGTCCCAGTGAGGTTCCAGGATTGATAGAGTAGCAGAACCCAGAGACTTTATTCCAGACCAACAAGTCATTGCGATTAACATTTGCAAGCAAAGAAGGATGGACAAGAGAACATACTGTGAAACACACTGCGACACAGTACAGCTTCTACAATGAGACCTTTTGCTCTGTTGGGGCTAGAGGTTGCAAGAGTGGAGGGTGGGTACCTGCTGGGAAGATAAGTGGAATTAGGGTGCATGATATGAAATTCACAAAGAACTGATAAAGGCTTAATAATAATTTAAAAACCGGGCTGGAGAGATGGCTCAGTGGCTAAGAGCACCGACTGCTCTTCCAGAGGTCTTGAGTTCAAATCCCAGCAACCACATGGTGGCTCACAACCATCTGTAATGGGATCCAATGCCCTCTTCTGGTGTGTCTGAGGACAGCTACAGTGTACTTATATACAAAATAAATAAATAAATCTAAAAAAAAAAAAAAAGAGGGGGCTCAGCCCCTGTAGAAAAAAAAATAATTTAAAAACCTCAAAGCCTTTCCACTTAAATCAGGAACAAATTAAGGAAGTTTATTTTCTCCATACCTATTCAGTACAGTAACTGAAGTCTTACCTAGAACAATAAGGAGCCAGGGGGGATATAAATAGGAGAGGGAGAACTGAATGTATCTTTATTCCACATGATATTATTTTATATATATATATATATATATATATATATATATATATATATATATATATATAAGACCCTACTGTCTTTACCAGAAAAGTTCTACAGTTGAAAATCACTTTCAGCAAAGGAACAGGCTACATAATGAATATATATAAAAGTCAGTAGCTTTCCTCATAGAAATAACAAAAGGACTGAGAAAAAATCCAGGACATAGTATTGTTCACAGTGTTCTCAAATAACAACTTGAAAACAAGTGAAAGGTTTGTTTAATAAAAACTTTAAGATGATGAAAAAGACAGCAGAAGATGAAAAGTTCTCTTATGCACATGAATTAGTAATGCACATGAATTAGTAATATTGTGTTAATAAAGATGGAAAAAAGATTAATATTGTGGAAATGGCTATTTTACCAAAAAGCAATCTACAGATTCAGTGTTATCCCATCAAAAGTATTCCAATTTGAAAAAATACTCCACAACTCCATAAGGAAACAGACACACACACACACACACACACACACACACACACACACACACACACACAACCAGAATAGCTCAAATAGACTTCAATAACAAAAAAAATATTAGAAGTGCTGCTGGCCCAGATTTCAAGTTTCTCTGTAAGAGTTATAGTAATAAAAACAGCATACTATTAGTGTAAAACATAAACATTAATTATCTGGAATCAAAGGCTCAGGCATAAGTTCGCATACCTATTGACGCCTGATTTTACACACACATGCACACACACACACACACACACACACACACACAAGTAGAAGAGGAACTCTTAGGAAATAAAAAAAAGATTAGTAGCAGAGACAAGTATATATAATTTTAAGAAACTATGCATGTATGAAAACATCACCATGAAGACCATCATCTTATAGAATAAATGTACAGTATGAAAACATAGAGCATATAAGTAGTCAAACAATAAAATCCAATTTAAAACATAGTCTGTAAAACTATAGCTATGCCATATACATATATATATATATATAAAATCAAGTATGCAAATAGAATTTTCCAAAAAAGATGACAAAAACAAGTGAAAATTGATTTGATTTTTATGAAACCAAAACCAAATTTCTTTTTAGATTTTTATAGTGCCAAAATAAGCAGAAAAATGTTAAAATCCAAAAGTTTCTAAACTGATCAATAAATGAAAATTTTACATTTTTCACATTTTTCTTTCCTACTTTAGGAATTTCTATTTACAGAGCAAATACACATTCTAATACTTATTGAGGTAATAAATGGAACTTTCATTATAATTATTTAAGTAATTCTACTTATTAAAAATATAAATACTTTTCAATTTTCCATGAATAGTTTTCACAGCAGTGAAAATTTTTGCATGTGTTTTAGATTACATGTGTGATCTTGTGCCTGCAGTAGATACCCAGAAGCCCATCCTATCTTTTTTTTTTTTAAGTTAAAACAAACTTATCAACAGGAGCCAACTCAAAGCAAATGAAATCCAAAAATACTGGGGAATTTTTCCTGAGATAAATCCCATTAAGAAAAATATATATAAAGAAAAACTTCCAGGAAGGATGCAAACAATAATGAAAAGAAAAAACCCAGAAGTTCCACTGAACTCCTGCCTTGCCCATTATTTATTTACTCAGTAAATAAATGTCTGAGCAACTGCTGGGCATCAGACAAGGTGCTGCTTAAAAGGGCAATTGGAGGGGTTGGGGATTTAGCTCAGTGGTAGAGTGCTTGCCTAGCAAGCGCAAGGCCCTGGGTTCGGTCCCCAGCTCCAGAAAAAAAAAAAAAAGGGCAATTGGCACCCTTGACTAAGGGACAATGACATTCCTATGGCAGTATGAATGAGAATGGCACCCATAGGTTCATACATTTGAATGAGTGGAACTACTTGAAGGGATTAGGATTGGGATGTGGAGTTTTGTTGGATTTAGTGTTAGAGGAAGTGTGTCACTAGGAGTGAGCTTTGAACTTTCAAAAATCCATGACAAACCCAGTCTGGCTGTCACTTTCTTGGTCTGTGGATCAGGATATGGCTCTCAATGACTGCTCCAGCACCTACCCGCATAGTGCCACCTCTTCCTCATTCCCATGATGATAATGGATTAACCTCTGTAACTGTAAAACAAGCCCACGGTTAAATGCTTCCTCTTATCAGAATTGCCTTGAATATGGTGTCTATTCACAACCATAGAACAGTGGCTAACACAACATTCTTAATTCATAGAAGTCGTGTTTGATAACTAAAGGCCATTTCCTGGTCTCTGCATGGGAAATTATGGTGAGCTTCAGATACTTCAGGTTCTCTGATAGTAACTGCCTACAGCCTTTACTCTGCAGCCACAGTGTGACCTCACAGCTGGATCAAGGAAAGAGCATTCTCCTCATACTAGTGTTTGGGGGCTTTTTAAAAATGCTTGTTGTTGTTTAATGATTTTTTTTTTGTTAGTATTGTGAATCTCCATTTAACTTCACTGTACTCTGGTGCCACCTAATGCTCAATTTCTCTGTCATATGTTTATTCTCCCATGGATGTTATGGGTGTAACCCTGCCAACAAAACTTCCCTTGATTGTTTCAAAATGTCCATCTGTCACCAAGCTCTTCAAAACTGTTGCCACTGTTGCCATGGCATTTAATTGTTTCTTCCCAAAACTTACAGATTACTGTATGAAATGTGAGCCACCATCACCCTCCCATGAAGCCCAATGAAGGAAGACTAGAACTCCATCACCTGCAAAGGAAGAGTATTAATGATGCCACTCCTCATAGCTGGGCTCTAATCTGCTCAACTAATAAGGCTTCTCAAATGTGCCCCTTATCACAATAGAGATTACAGTGTGCTCCCTTCATTCCTGAGCCTCATCCAGCTGGCAGGACAAGGGCACCCTAGCCCAGCCACAGGTCCAGTGTGCTGGCTCCAGCATACCAAGCATTCCTTTCCAGGTCTGCACTCCATCTCCTCTCAGGGACTTTCTGATTGCTACCCCAAGCAGAGACCCAGGCTTATACTTAGGCCTGACTAAGCCTGAGTTTAGTTCATCTGTTTCAAGGAAGTAATTACATTTCCATCCGTCAGTGCCCAGAGCACAGACACTCAGAACGACACCCCACTAAATCGTCTTGTCTCCCGGGTTTAAGAAATCTTCATTTTACCAATGACCTTTTTCACACATGTGAGCTTCCATATTTCCTAGCAAATTTATTTCTAAAAAGTCTAAGAAATAGTAATGAGCAGAGAGCTGTATGAGGACAAATCCACCGTAGTCGTAGTGCAAACCAGTGGAGCTGGGCTAGCCAGTGTTTAAAACCGGGTAATTAAGCCTCTGTATTTATCTTCTGAGAAAATGAATTTTTCTGGTTTTATTATCAGCGGACCATCTATCCTGTCTAAGATAAACAATCTCTGGATGTAGGAGACTAAAGTAACCAGAAACCACAAGAGACATTTGCAATTCTCTGTGTGTGTGACTCTCAGTAAATGCTGCTGCCTTGCAAGGCTTACTAACAAGGCCTTCTTAGATGTCACACCCTCTGGTAAAGGAATCTCTCTTGTATTGTTCTCAGACTCCCCAAACCTGTTTTTATGTAAAAATACATAAGAATCAAGAATCACCGTCTAGAAAATAGAACTCTCAATTTAAAAAACAAAACAAAAAAACCCCTCCAATTGTGGTCAAACTAGGGCTCTACCTATTGGTCTGTTCCATAAGGTAGAATGGACGGAGGCCTTCCGACGCCCATGCGTGGTCTTGCGTGTCTTCTTCAGAGGGAGTTTATATGTTCTTGTAAAGGCCAGGCCATCAAGTGTGGGTGGATATCTGTTGCTTAATTAGTTACTTTATGTCTTAGTCAGGGTTTGTGTTTCTGCACGAAACACCATGACCAAGAAGCAAGTTGGGGAGGAAAGCGTTTATTCAGCTTACACTTACGTAGTAATGTTGCTATTCATTACCAAAGGAAATTAGGACTGGAACTCACACAGGACAGGAACTTGGAGGCAGGAGATGATGCAGAAACCATGGAGTAATGTTACTTACTGGTTTGCTTCCCGTGGCTTGATCAGTTTGCTTTCTTATAGAACACAGGACTACCAGCCCAGGAATGGAACCACCTACAATGGGCTGGGCCCTCCCCCCTTCATCACTAATTGAAAAAATGCCTTACTGCTGTATCTCATGGAGGGATTTCCTCAATGGAGACTCTCTTCTCTGTGATAACTCCAGCTTGTGTTAAGTTGATACACAAAAACAACCAGTCCACTTTTTTTGAGGTCCTGGTGGTTGAAATCCAGGTTCCACACAGCTAAGAAAGGACTCTTCCACCACGCAGTAGCCCAAGCCCCTTCCTCTTATATAAGTTATTAGCACCCTGTTAGATTGGGCATGGCTTCTGGCATTGGTTCTTTCTACTAGATATCATTTCCTACCCCAGATGGCAGTCATGCCTTTGTGTTAGGGAGCCTGTGTTCTCTGAATGCTGGCTAGCTGCAAAGAACACAGCACACAGATTGGTAGGCTGGCATTGCTGATTTAATTTATGAACAGTCAAACTTACAAGACCTGCTGCAATGCACTCCCTGGGCATTTGTAAAATGGCAGGCAAGGTGGCTCACTTAAGGTTTGATTGTTTTTGCAAACTGCAGCTTCTATGATAAATCATTATGTCCCCTCTTCCCTTGCTGTGGCACTGTTAAATAAATGTGATAGTGATCTCTTATATACTTCAAGGTTTCCTTTTCTAGTTGGGAGTATTCCTGCAAATCAGCTCCATAAGAATATCAGTCACATATAAAAATACAAAAATTAAACCTTGTGTCCAAGAAAATAGACAGATTATAAATCTGTCTCCTTCACTATGCTTTAGAGCCTTTCGATGAGCATTCTACCCAATCACTCAAAATTAGGTTGATAAAACTTGTGTTTTCCTTTTAACGAAAACAGATTTTTTTCCCTCACATGATATATCCTGATTAACAGTTTTTCTCCCAATACTTCTTCCGGCTGCTCCCCACCTCTCCTCCCTTCTGGATCCACTCTCTTGTTAGATAACAAATGGCTTCTACGGAATGTTAATAATAAAATAAAACATAATAAGATAAAAATAAATTGGGATTGGAAAAAATAAACAAACAGAAGAAAAAGAGCCCAAAAGAAGGCACAAGAACCAGAGACCAACTTATTCACAGTCAGGACTTCCATAAAAACACTAAACTGGAGGCTATAATGTATACACAAAGGACCTGTAGGGTAAAAAGCAAGAAATTTTATATATACGTATATATGTATACATAATTATATATATAATTTTAAATATAAATTTTAATTAAGATAAAATTAATTTAAAAATAAGAAATGATATGACATTATGAGATAAGGACCCTCCAAAGATGCCAAGCAACAGTGACTTTAAAATATAACAGTCCTCGCAGAACCTCTTGCCAAAGTTCTTCCTTTCCTTTATGGGGGAAAGCTGAAAGCACATTTAAAATAATAATAAAGAATGTTTTCATGTTTCACAGCTCTAACACTTGGATCACAGAGCCAAATCCAATCTCCAGCTCCCCTAGGCTATGAAGTGTGATAGCTGAGAGAATCTGTCCCCTAGGCACTGATAATGTAACATCAGACTGCCTTCTCTGCCTTTGTCTGTTCTCCATGCAGTTTATCCAGGTGGAGGGAGATTGTATCTACTTTGGTTTCTATTTATTTCATACAGGTTCTAAGTGGCAGACTCTACTTAGGAAAGCAGCCAATACTACTTCTGCAAAACAATTCTATATGGATAGTAGCAGTGAATGGGACACAATTCTCAAACCAGAGTCATGAGCTTTCTGAACCCCTCTGAACCCCAGCTAAACATCTCAGCTCCCTAGTGCTTGAATACCTGTGGAAGTCTAAAATATCTCCACAACTGAAAGAGCTCTGGTCTCTGCCAACCTTTATCCATCTACCAAGCAATACATGTTGACCAAATTCCAGCTGCCCAGGCAATCCTGAAGTACCTTCAGCTACTGACTACACTGCTCCTCAACCCAGAACTTTCAGCTAAAATTACTTATTTCTCCTCCTCCCCTACATTTGGCCAAGTCCTATTCACACACTGTATTTCACTCAAAAATCTTACTTCTCCAAAGCATTTGGGAAAACCTTCTCTTAAGATTATGCAGGAGCTTCCAGTTTCTGCCTGCACCCAGAAATGATCTCTGTATCCAGATCCCATGGGGGAAAGAGTGGACAATCAGAAGTGCAGACAATCCTGAGAGCTCAGGGGAGACCACCACTTCTGCTCACATCTCTGGCCAAAGAGGAAACCGCCTGGAGCCCTCTGGACACAGGAACCTAGGAGCAGTAAGGGACAGGATCCTTCTGAATCCTGCCTGCCCCTGAACCTGAAAGCCAGTCTCTAAGAGCAGTGACATACCTGAGAGCAGAGGTAAGGCCACCACTTCTGCTTTGAGGGACCCACTTGGAACCCTCAGGACACAGGAACCCAAGAGCAGTCTGGGACAGGATCCTTCCAGTTTCTAGCTATGCCTGGAGCTGACCCCATGACACTGCTCTCTGTCACCAGGTGCTGCTGGGAGAAAGCCAGTCTCCAGGAGTACAGACACACAGGCTTATAGGAGGGTCAAGCCACTGTCAGAGACACCAAAACCAGCTAACACCAGAGGTAAACGGATGGTGAGAGGCACAGGAACCTAATCACTAGAAAGCAAGACTACTTGGTGTCATCAGAGCCAGGTCTCCCATCAAAGTAAATACTGGATATCCCAACACACTGGAAAAGCAAGATTTGGATTTAAAATCACATCTCATGATGATGATAGAGGACTTTAAGAAGGGCATAAATACAGTACAACACAAGTAAACAAGTAGAAGCCATTAAAGAGTAAACAAAATAATCCCTTAAGGAATTACAAAAAAACACAACCAAATAGGCAAAGGAACTGAACAAAACCATCCAGGATCTGAATATGGAAATACAAACAATAAAGAAATCATAAAGGGAGACGACTCTGGAGATAGAAAACTTAGGAAAGAGATCAGGAGTCATAAATGCAAAACTCACAAACAGAATATGAGAGATAGAAGAGAGAATCTCAAGGGCAGAAGATACCATGGAAAACATTGACCAAGAAAACACAAAACACCCAGGAAATCTAGGACACAATGAAAAGATCAAACATAAGGATAATAGGTATAGAAGAGAGCAAAGATTCCCAAATTAAAGGGCAAGTAAATATCTTCAGCACAATCATAGAAGAAAACTTCCCTAACCTAAAGAAAGAGATGCCCATAAACATACAAGAAGCCTACAGAAGTCCAAATAGATTGAACCAAAAAAGAAATTCCTCCCATCACATAATAGTCAAAACACCAAATGCACAAAACAAAGAAAAATATTAAAAGCAGTAAGGGAAAAAGGTCAAGTAACATATAAAGTCAGACCTATCAGAATTACACCAGATTTCTCACCAGAGAATATGAAAGCCAGAAGATCCTGGACAGATGTCATACAGACCCTAAGAGAACACGGTTGCCAGCCTAGGCTACTATATCCAGCAAAACTCTCATTAACATAGATGGAGAAACCAAGATAATAAATGACAAAACCAAATTTACACAATATCTTTCTACAAATTCACCTCTACAAAAGATAATAGATGGAAAATTCAAACACAAGGAGGGAAACCACACCCTAGAAAACAAGAAAATAATCTTCTTGCAACCAACCCAAAAGAAGAGAGGCACACAAACATAATTCCACCTCTAACAGCAAAAATATCAGGAAACAACAATCATTATTCCTTAATATCTCTTAACATCAATGGACTCAATTCCCCAATAAAAAGATATAGATTAACAGAATGGATTCGTAAACAGGACCCAGCATTTTGCTGCATACAGGAAATACACCTCAGATAAAAAAACAGACACTGGCCTGGAGAGATGGCTCAGTGGGTAAGAGCACTGACTGCTCTTCCAGAGGTCCTGAGTTCAAATCCCAGTAACCACATGGTGGCTCACAACCATCTGTAATGGGATCCGATGCCCTCTTCTGATCTATCCAAAGACAGTGACAGTGTACTCATATACATGGGATTAAAAAAAAAAAAGCAAAAAACAGACACTACCTCAGAGTTAAAGTCTAGAAAACAATTTTCCAAGCAAATAGTCTGAAGAAGCAAGCTGGTGTAGCCATTACCAATAAATCTATCCAATAAATATCCAATAAATCTAGTTGTTCCCAAAAAAGATAAGGAAGGACACTTCATACTCAGCAAAGGAAAACTTCCATGAATATCTACTCATGAATCATGAATATCTACTCTCCAAATTCAGGGGCACCTACATTCATAAAAGAAACCTTAGTAAAGCTCAAAGCACACATTGCACCTCACACAATAATAGTAGGAAACTTCAACACCCTACTCTCATCCATGGACAGATCATGGAAACAGAAGCTAAACAGAGACGTAGAGAAACTCACAGAAGTTATGAACCAAAGAGACTTAACAGATATTTATAGAACATTTCATCCTAAAACAAAAGAATATACCTTCTTCTCAGAGCCTCATGGTACCCTCTCCAAAACTGACCATATAATCGGTCACAAAATAGACCTCAACAGATACAAGAAATTTGAAACAATCCCAGTCATCCTATAAGATCACCACAAATTAAGGCTGGTCTTCAATAACAACAAAAATGACAGAAAGCAAACATACACACAGAAGTTGAACAACACTCTACTCAATGATAACTTGGTCCAGGAAGAAATAAAGAAATGAAAGACGTTTTAGAATTTAATGACAATGAAGGCACAACATACCCAAACTTATAGGACACAATGAAAGCAGTGCTAAGAGGAAAACTCAGAGCTCTGAGTGCCTCCATAAACAAAACAGGAGAGAGCATATATCAGCAGCTTGAGAGCACACCTAAAAGCTCTAGAACAAAAAGAAGCAAATACACCCAGGAGGAGTAGAAGGCAGGAAATAATCAAACTCAGGGCTGAAATCAACCAAGTAGAAACAAAAAGAACTATACAAAGAATCAACAAAAACAGGAGCTTGTTCTTTGAGAAAATCAACAAAATAGATAAATTCTTAGGCAGAATAACCAGAGGGCACAGAGCATGTATCCAAATTAACAAAATCAGAGATGAAAAGGGAGACATAACAACAGAATCTGAGGAAATTAAAAAAAATCATCAGATCCTACTACAAAAGCCTATATTCAACAAAACTGGAAAATCTGGAGGAAATGGACAATTTTCTAGACAAATACCAGGAACCATCTAACTAGTCCCATAACTCTTAAAGAAATAGAATCAGTTATTAAAAGTCTCCCAACCAAAAGAAGCCAAGGTTTAGTGCAGAATTCTATCAGACCTTCACAGAAGACCTAATACCAATACTGACCTAACTATTCCACAAAATAGAAACAGAAGGATCACTACCTAGTAACCTCTATGAAGCCACAATTACACTTATACCTAAGCTACACAAAAACCCAACAAATAAAGAGAACTTCACACCAATTTCCCTTTGAATATTGACGCAAAAATATAGAAACGTGAGAATGAAACTAGAAAATATCATCCTGAGTGAGGTAATCCAATCATATGAACACACATGGTATGCATTCACTGATAGGCTATTGAATACCCAAGATACAATTCACAAACCACCTGAATCTCAAGAAGGAAGACCAAAGTGTGGATGCTTCCAACCTTCGTAGAAGAGGTAACAAAAATACTTACAGGAGGAAACACAGGGACAAACATACCCATGGTGTATGGGTGGAGCAGAGACTGAAGGAAAGGTCATACGGAGATTGCCCCACTTGGGGGAATCCATCCCATATGCAGATACTGAACCCAGACAATATTGTGGATGCCAAGAAGTGCATGCTGACAGGAGCCTGATATAGCTTTCTCATGAGAGGCTCTGCCAGAGCATGACAAATACAGAGGTGAATGCTTGCAGCCAATCATTGAACTAAGAATGGGGTCCCCATTGGAGGAGTTAGAGAAAGGATTGAAGGAGCTAAAAGTGTTTGCAACCCCATAAAAACAATACCATCCGACCAGAGCTCCCAGGGTCTAAACCACCATGCAAAGAGTATACACGGACAGACCCATGACTCCAGCTTCATATGTAGCAGAGAATGGCCATGTTGGGCACCAATGGGAAGAGAAGCCCTTGGACCTGCCAAGGCTGGACCCCCAGTGCAGGGGAATGTCAGGGCAGGGAGGCAGGAAGGGGTGGGTGGATGGGTGGAGGAATATCTTCATAGAATAAGGAGGAGGGGGTATAGTATAAGGGGTTTATGGATGGGAAATTGGGAAAGGGACAACATTTGAAATGTAAATTTTTAAAAATTCAATAAAAAGTGTTTTAAAAAAACTTCTCATAGGAACCAAATATTCAAAAACAAACAAACAAAACCTTGAATAAAAAAGATTTTATGGGGACTTTCACAATACATCAGTATAGGTTTTGCCTTCAGAATGAGTTACCACAACTGTAATTGGTGATGATTTTTATAGTATTTTGAGATATAGTAGATGCTTCTCCTATGCTGCATGGTCTATAAGACCAGAAACTAGTCTTGTCTATTTAGCAAAGTATTACCAAGATGATATACCTACCATTGGTTAGATGTTTCATAAATATTTATGGAAGGGGAAGAGATGAATTGCTAAAACCATTGTTATTGGATTGAATAATATTTCAGCTATACTTATTTATATCTAGGACTAATCCACACTATAGAACATCTTAACTAAATTGTTTTTCCATTTCCAATACATCAAGAAAGTAGCTATGTGATAATCCTCATGAGCTGTCTGAGTAGCTACTCAGTGTTGGAGAAAGTCACACAATATGATAACTAGACTCCTGAGTTTTGTTTCCAGCCACCTAGGTTCAAATCCACACTCTGACCTGAGAAGCTGGGATAGCTTGAGAAATTTCTTCTTCACTGATTCATATGAAGCAATGCTAAAAGCTCCTATGTACTGCCCTCTCTATGTGACTACAAATCTTCAAGAAAGAACTAGATGCTCAGAAAACTACATTATTTTCTGTCCACACATAGAAACTGCTACACTGGTAGCTTTATTCTCATATGGGTTTAACAGCAGAATCTGAACTCACAAAAGTGGTCTGAACACTTGAGCCTCTTAACTGAGCCTGAAAAGAAATATATCAACCCAGTATAGTATTAGATACCTTTCTCCAACAAACAGTGTCCCATTCTGTAAATTGTATCTCTAAAACAATGTGGTAAGACATAAAACTATTGGCTTGTCTGTTGTTAAAAGAGGTCAGGCTCTACCGTGAGCAACAAATTGGGGGTCAGTCCTGGACTTGGTTCTGGTGCAGTAATGCAGCCTCACTGATTGTAGTACAATGGCTTTGGTAGATACGAGATGGCTAGTAATGCCACACACTGCTGCTTGACAGCTCCCAATCATAACCCTTCCACAAGGGAAATACAGGTAAGACCTGAAGTCAAGAACTACAGAAAAGAAGATACAGGTAGGACAGAACCTTGTAGGCAGAACCTGAAGTCAAGAACTGCAGAAAGGAAGCTATAGACAAGACCCTGCAAGCAGGACTTAGCGTTAGGACTCTGTAGGCAGGACCTAGAGCAGAAGCTATGAAGGAATAACGCTAAATAGCTTCCATTCCATGGCTTGCTCAGGACTACCTGCCCACAACAGACTGGGTCCTCTCATATTGATTATTAACCAAGAAGTTCATATGCAATATTAGTTCATGCCCAATTTTCTAGTACAAATGCAGACAATACATGTCATTCTGCTTGAAATTCATATTAAACATATAGTCCTTAAAAGAAAAAAGTAAATTTTAAAATACAAAAAATGCATTTATAAATATGTCACTCTGTCATAATTAACTTCAGAGATAATTAAAAAGACAAGTAACACCGTATAAGTAATATCTTTCAAATCAGCGTGGCAGTATTAATAGAACATTCTCTGGTCACCATCATAGTCTGAGTCTACTGTTCTAGATCACGTCTTCCTAAATCAGTGCTTCACTGGTCCTCACTTTCAGGCTCCAAAGGACCCTTAGTTACATGGATGCACCTATATAATCCTAAAGTTATTAGCTTTCTTTTAATTATATATCACCAAAATGCCTCCTTACTTTTACCTACAAAAATAAATTTGTGAGGTAAAGCCATATCAAGCTTGAAAATGATGTTGGGACATATTACTCTCTGTGGCATCTGGATTTGAAAGGATTAGAAAATAATCCAATAAGCTTTCCACCATGATGCCATACACATCCTCACAGGAGAATGATCACTACTGAAGAAAAGGCTTTCCTTACACATCAGTTTACAATTGGAGAGAGAGTTGCCATTTTCTTTGTGAAAACACTCCCTTTTAAACCACAAATGCATTTTTCTTTTTAAGTGAACTAATTCATGTAGCTGTGCTCAGAGCAGAAAACCATTTGAAATGTAGTACTCTGCAACTACAGAGAAGATCAGCTGCAAGGACACTACTGGTATCCTTGCTGCCTAAGCTACAGTATGTGAAAGACACTGTGTATGAGGGCAACCTGAAGTGAAAGTGGATACTGCATAAACCCTGCTTGGTAAAAGCATGTCTATGTGTACATGCATGTGCACATGTGTGTGCAAAGCATTTGTCACAGCAACACAAGATGTCACAGGAATTATTTAAACTTCACCGTGAAACAACAGGAAAACAGACTCATTGCCTTTGTCTTACTTCCTGCCTGTTTTTCAAGTGCAAAGGAGAAGTGAAAGAGCTGACAGGAAGCTGGCAGGAGGACAGAGGAGGAGGAAACGTTCAGTAGAGTAAGCTGGAAGGTCATGCAGGAAGCTCCACAGAGTGCTTCCTCATCCCTGACAGATGCTTGTTAGGAAAAGCATGGAGATGGTGAATGTCAGACAGGGAGGAATAAGTACCAAATCCTTTACCAAACCCAGTCTCCCTTGAAATACCCAGTCACTGGACCTGGGGCATGGGAAACTGCCATCTTTTGGTCCCTTCCCATCTCTCCCATTCCCCTAAGTCCTACTCAACTTATTTCCATAAAGGAGGTGAAGAAATCAGAAAACCATTAGTCTGCCATGTATGTGAAACAGTGCAGGATTGGGCCAAGTCACCATGACTGCAGCATGTATGTGTAATGGGCCAAGACTGGAACAAATCACCATCACGGCAGCATATATGTGCAATGGGACATGAGATCCAGCATAACAGGTGAGACTTGCTCACCATCACAAAAATTACAAAAGGAAAGGAATCTTATTTGCTGCAAAACAGGTGGGATACTGCATGACACATGCATGAGACATGCACACCACCACTGACAAGTGAACTGCTTCAGATCTCATTCACATGCTGAGTCAAAGAAGAGTTAACTCATAGAATTGAGAGAATGGTGGTTATAGAAAGGTGAGAGAGAAGGAAGATAGAGGTGACCGGGCTAATGGGTCAAACTTACCATTATATAGGCAATCTTGTGTTCTACAGCTCAATAGGGCAAGTAACTATAGTTAGTATAACTTCCTGACACTCCAAAAGAGATGTGTTTCCCACACAAAGCCATGATCTATGTTCACAGTGATGGACATGCTAATTGCTTTGCTTTGATCAGTACTTATGGTGGGATTTCACATTATTTTTGTGCATGTATGTTGGTACACATATGGTACAGCATGTATGTGGAGGTCAGATGACAACTATCAGGAATATGTTATTTCCTTTGTAATGTGGATTCCAGGGATGGAATTCAGTGGTCAGGCTCAGTAGCAGGTACCTTTACAAGCTGAGCCATCTCACTGTCTTTAATCACTATACATTGTTTACCTCCATCAAATTTATTATATATGTGTGTATATATCATTATTACATACTGTTTCATTTAAATTTTTAAAAAAGAAAGTTATAATTAAGAAAATGAAACAAATGCAGAAAAGTAAAAGCCAACAAAGGAGTGGGACCCAGCTGCAGCCTGCACCTGCTCAGCCTCACTGGGGCAGAGGACACGTGAGCCTGGCAAGAGCTCTGTGCTCACACAGGACTTGTCTCCAAGATCTATTCTGATCTCCAAAGATATTTTGGAGAACAGTCAGAATTCTAATTTGGTGCACTGAAAATATGATTCAAAGGCAGCTATGAAAACGCTGTATTATTCTTTTATTGAAAGCCATTTTACATTTTTATACAGGAACAAGAGTCATGCATGGCTTGAGGACATAGAAAAATATTATTTCTGTGCTGAGAGAAAACCTATCGGTAAGTTTTAGAAATTGGCCACTTACCTTTCACGGGAGATGATAGTTTAGCATGCTCCATACACATGCTGTAACTAACAGTAAAATTTTTCAAAAGAGCGTTTGCATTCTGAACTCCTTAACTATGACTGTTTTGACTTCCTAACTATGATTGGCAAAATACTTTGCCAATCTAACCTTAAGCACTCTATATTTATATTTATATTTATATTTGTATTTATATTTATATTTATATTTATGGAACTGGAATATTTACAGAATTTTCTTGTTTTGCCTGATTTTGTAAGCAACATACGCTTTGGTGCTTAGCACTCTTATTAGCCAGACATGGTAGCAATGCCTCTAATCTCTGAAGCAGGTTTCTGGCCAGCTCACACTAGCTACATGGCAAGACTGCCCCAGAAACCAAAGCAAGCAAACAAAAAGAGTAGGAGCTGTTGCAGTACAGAGATGACAGACTCCTTAGTGCTCAGGGGCTTGGCTTCCTCAGCCATTCTGCATGAATGCAAACTCAAAATCCTTCCTCCTCGCCAAAACACTTTTCAATACAAGCCTTTCTAAAGAGAACAAAGAAAAGCAAAATTACAAGTGAAGGGGGAAATGTGCTGGCATGTTAGTCCTTTCTGCCCTGGAAGCTCAAATAAATGTTTGCTCTTTCAGATCTTTCCATCTTTCATCCTTAGGAAAACAACTCCAGGCTTCGCTGAGGTCTCTATTTCTTGCAGCCTCACTGTTCTTAGGCTCATCTTGACCCACACCTCCGCATGTGCTGTAGAACTCTTTCCTCCATCCTACATCCAGCCAGCCTTCCTTCCTTCCCTACCTGAAGCTGCGGCTCTACAATTAATCTAAGAGACCTCTAGATGTACTGACCTAGTCCTGAGTGAGCACATAGCACACACAAGCTCTTCTGTGCCTTTACAGATACACTTTCACCATCTCCCTGTGTCCAAAGCCCAATCACACTGAAAAATAAGGCACAGTGGACCATTTTCAAAATGCTGCCACCAAAGCGCCAAGCTTCCTGTCTTCTTACATCCATACTGTTTCTGTCCACTTGCAATGGAAGAGGGATCTACCTTCTGCCTTGAGACTAACTGAGGTGACCTCCTACTAGTCTGTGCAAACCACGCCAACCACAAACTTAAGGACCTTATGCCATCAGTTATACTCACCTTCTCTGTTATGTTCATACTCTGCCTCTCCACCGGCTCTACCTCATCAACCCCAACAAGCAATATCCATTAAACAACACTTTTCCAATGACAGGGTCTTCTGATGTCATTTTTTTATACCCACACAACCACTTTCTTTTATTCTTGCATGAGATGAATTTTTTGACTATTGCTGTGACCACAACCCCCTTTTCACTTGCACTTCACCCCACTAAATTCTGACTCTGATTCAAAGACGTAGTTCTCCTGGCTGGTACACACCAAGGAACTCCTGGTAAGTTCAAACCTACTCTGCTCCAGACAATTTGTACCAAGCACCGGTGTAGAATCAGGGGAGGGGAGAAGTGAGCTATGAACTCTCTTTGCCAGAAGTTGAATCTGATGGGTAAATTTAGGCCAATTATATAATTGATTTGGCCTATGATGCTTTCGAAAACATATGAACAGCCAAAAACTCAGGAATCTTAAAACTTAGCATAAAAATTGAGCTTTTCTTTCTTTTTTGGGGGGATTTTTAAATTTACATTTTAAATGTTATTCTCTTTCCAGGTTTGCCCTCCAGAGAACCCCCTATCCCATCCCCTCCTGCTTCTATGAGGGTGCTCCTTCACTGACCCACCCAGTCCCTCCCACCTCCCCACCCCCAACATTCCCCTACCCTGGGGCATCAAGCCTTGACAGGACCAAGGGTTTCTCCTCCCATTGATGCCCATCAAGGCCATCCTCTGCTACATATTCTGATGGAGCCGTAGGTCCATCCCTGTGTATTCTTGGAATTGTGGTTTAGTTCCTGGGAGCTCCGGGGGGTGGGGTGGGGGGTCTGATTTGTTGGTATTGTTCTTATGGGGTTGCAAGCCTCTTCAACGCCTTCAGTCCTTTCTCTAACTCCTCTAATGGGGACCCCATTCTTAGCTCAATGGTTGGCTGCAAGCATCCACCTCTGTATTTCTCAAACTCTGGCAAAGCCTCCCAGGAGAGAGCTATATCAGGCTCCTGTCAGCATGCAGCTCTTGCATCCACAATATTGTCTGGGTTTGGTATCTATATATGGGATGGATTCCCCCAAGTGGGGCAGTCTCTGTATGACCTTTCCTTCAGTCTCTGCTCCACACTTTGTCCCTGTGTTTCCTCCTGTGAGTATTTTTGTTACCTCTTCTAAGAAGGTTAGAAGCATCCACATTTTGGTCTTCCTTCTTCTTGAGATTCAGGTGGTTTGTGAATTGTATCTTGGGTATTCAGAACTTTTGGGCTAATATCCACATATCAGTGAATGCATACTATGTGTGTTCTTTTGCGATTGGGTTACCTCACTCAGGATTTTCAAGTTCCATCCATTTGCCTAAGAATTTCATGAAGTCATTGCTTTTAATAGCTGAGTAATATTCCATTGTGTAGATGTACCACATTTTCTGTATCCATTCCTCTGTTGAAGGGCATCTGGGTTCTTTGCAGTTTCTGGCTATTATAAATAAGGCTTCTATGAACATAGTGGAACTTGTGTCCTTGTTATATGTTGGAGTATCACTTGGGTATATACCCAGGAGTGCTATAGCTGGGTTCTCAGGTAGCACTATGTTGAGTTTTCTGAGGAACCTCCAGACTGATTTCCAGGATGGTTGTACCAGCAACATTGTTGCAATCCCAGCAACAGTGGAGGAGTGTTCCTCTTTCTCATCCTCACCAGCATCTGTTATCACCTGAGTTTTTGATCTTAGCCATTCTGACTGGTGTGAGGCTGAATCTCAGAGCTTTTCATTCTTACTAAGGAATGTAAAAACTGTCACTTCTGCCTTGAGTGACAAGGACAGCTAAAGGGGGAATAAACATGAACTCCATGGTTTACTATGGAATGACTACATTCTTTGCCCATTATCCTTGCTTTCATACCCTTGTGGACTATGTGGAGTTTGGAGTTTTGAGATCCCTGCTGTAAATTAATAGTCACCTATAGAAATACGAATTTAAAAAAAAACAAATGAAACTGACTTTAATATTTTACTTAACTTAACCCAAATATTGGAACATACAATCAATAAAAAGCTTAGTGCTGATACATTTCACATTCTTTTCTTTGTGCTAAGCTTTTAACATTTGTTGTGCACACTGTTGTATAACAGCATAATCTGAATGACTGCATTTCCAGAGCTCAACAAGCAAATGTGATGAAAGCAGAGGTCATTAACTTCTGCAGACTTTCTGTCCTGTAGTTAGGTTCACAAATGCAGAGGGGTCACTGTGGGTATCAGTGAGCTCCACATGACCTCTGCTTCACGCATCAAGTATTCAAGTCATTTTAAAAGGTGGCAGAATAGGTTATTGAAGACAGGACTGATGGTCAAATTTGAGATCTTACTCTGAGTTATGGTTATAAAAGATGTAGATTCTAAAACAGAGATATCATTCTGATGGTGAGCATAGGATGGATACAAGAGGAGACTGTTAAGTAGACAGGAAGCCCAGACAGGAAGAATAACAGAAGTGAGCAGGTCTGAGCAGAACTCACTATTCAGAGCACAGCTGATGGCTGAACGGTAGGAATCAGGAATATAGACATGAAGAAGCAGTACCAGAAGCCAGAGACTCAGATGAGTAAGCAGATGCCACAAGTCAGTGGAGTTATTCCCTGAGCCACAACATAGACACCACTCAGTAGGATCACAGACTCCCTCGTGTCTGAAGATAACAACCAGAATTAACATCCAAGCTAAGGCAAAGCAGAGATATCATCTGAAGAGGAGGAATATCCAATATATCTGCCATGATTAAAAGGACTTGGCTTCAGAGAGGCAAGTAGTCCATTAAACAGTAAAGTAATTCAGAAGTTTTTCCAGAGACCTAATCATTGAATCCAGCCTGTCCATTAATCCCTTCATTCAGAAAACCACTTCCTGGTCTGTTGTATAATATCAATTTATAGGTCAGCTGTATGCATTAAGGGCTTCCAAATTAACCTGTGGTTGTGCTAGTGAGGGTATGGGAGGTACGGTTGAGGCTTCAGCAAACTAAATTTCAGTTGCTCCTAATAAAGAGGATGACAACCAAAGCAAGTGATGGTAGGAAGATGCCATGACCTTTAAACTATACAAAGGACCACATGTCTATTACAATTGTTTACATTTACATGGGAATGAGAAAGCTAGCATAAAATATTTCAACTGATATTTCACAATTGAAAAAAAAATCCCCCTTAAAAGAAAGTGGTGGATCTCCTAGTTTCATTGTATTGGAAATACAGGTTTTCATCCTATAAGTAAAAATCAAATACAAATCATTGGAAACATTAAGAAAATTATAACCTGGTATTTTTTATAATAAAATCTATAGGGTTTGGAGAGATGGGTCATTGGGAAAACATTTTCCAGGCAAGCACAACAACCCGGAACCCATTTAAAAACAGACACTATCACAGCAGTCCTATAATGAGATGGATGGTAGGGACAGGAGGATCTCTGCAAGCTCAAAGGGCAGCTAGCCTGGCTCATGAAGCACTGAACAAGGGACCTTGTTATAAACAAGGCAGACATAGGAGACTGAAACCTAAGACTGTCTTCTCACCCCCAAGCACATGCTGTGCCACAGGTACCCTTGTAGGCAGGCATACACGTAAGTGCACACACATACACTCACAGATACACACACACACACACACACACACACACATTCACACACACACACACTCTCACACACACACTCTCTCTCACACACTCACACACACACACTCACACACACAAACACTCACACACAATTTCCAAAATATCTTAATGAAAACAAACTGCTATATATTCAAAGAAGAAAACATCTTTGAGAGGAAACTTACTTTGTTGAAGGAGCTACTGCCCGCAATATGCTCTTTTGGAAAGCAATATGAGTCAGAAGAAAGGTCAGTGGTGGAAAGGCACGTGAAGCCATTGATGCAGGAAATTAGTATTGTCCATGGTACCAGCAAATAAGAAAATAGCTAAGAATATTTGCAAAATAAACAAATAGCACATGAAAAGATCATCTCATTCTCATTTGATAACTTTAAAGAGGTGCACCGGCACCATATATAGTTTATTGTGATTTTATGAAGATAAGCCTGTATACAACACATCTGTTGTTAAAATCTATTTCACTTATATTAAACAAATCCCCAAACCATTATCCAAGTAATGAGCCTCAATTGTCAAGGAATTCCCCTCCACACATTGGGTTTATATTTGGCTTACCAAGAAAAGAAAGTATGCCTTTGTAGCCAATGAAAAAGTCGAAACGAACAGTGTCTGATGTAAAAGTATAGGCTCTGCCTATCTCTGCTAATCCTGAATCTGAGCTGAGGTGTTCAGGCACAAACACTGCTGCAGAGTGACATGGAACTACGGCACTTGATACACAGTACTTTGACTGAGTGTTCAGAAGCCAGGTGGCAGTGGCCCTCCCTTGCCATTCAGACAATAGCTACCAGGAGTGTCTCATACCATCATGCACAACATTTCAAAATCATTTTGGCCACTGCATGTTTTACTGTTGCTGAAATTTCCATGACCCTCACGATCAGTTATGTCATGACCCAGTTCAATATACTGGAACCTAAACATGCTATTTACTCTTCATGAAATTAGGGTTTGTAAAAGTCTCACACTATGTTCCCTTAGAGTGGCAAAGGCATTGGGATTTTTGTGTACACAGTTATTCCCTATTTTCATTCTTTTCTAAGAAGTGGGGGTGGCATGTCTTATTTTTTAAATTAATATATGAATTCTCTTTTCTTCCTTCACGTGCTCATTTATGCTTCTATGACGACTACACACTTACTAAAACTTACAAATGTTTTACGACTGAAATTGTGGTATCACCAGTACTACCTCAGTTTATCTTGACTTTTTTTTAAATCATTGCGTGTGAAATACTTACCATATCAAACTAAATGAGAACTGATGAAGCCCCATTCATTCATTTTCTGCCATACATTATTGCAAGGGCAGAACCCACAAGCCTCAGGCTGCTCAGAATTTCTGACAACCACAATCAGTGGCTGCATGTCAGACCAGTCTCACAGATCTAAACACTTTCCTGTGCAGGTTACGGTCCAGCGATTTGCCAGGGACTCAAGGTACCCACATAAGGTTGGAGGGACATTGTAGGCCCCTGTAGTTGAAAACAGAACTGATGTCATAGCAGCTTCAGGGAACTCCAGACTGGACCCTTGTCCTCTGATTCTGAAGCCTAACCACATCCCACCTTGACTTTCTTCGTAGAATTACGCTGATAAAACTGCTTTAAGGAGATTGACTTTTAACATTATTAGATTTCTCGCTGGGCTTGGTCATTTGCATTAGGAATTACTGTTTTAAAATCTGTGCCTTCCACAAGATTAAGCTATGTTCTTTGAATATTTAAAATACCTGAAAAAACATTAACCTAAGTAATATTTAATATAAGCTATTAAAAAGCAGGATGTGCTTTACCTATAAACTTGAAAACATTCTCGGACATGTGTTGGACTTTCACCTAAATTAGGCATGAAGACTCTTCTTGCTGTGCTTCACCACACACTGAATAGTTTACCCACCTCCCTTCAAAATAGGTTTTCTCTCTGTGTAAGCAATTTCAATAAAATTGCAATAAAGGTTTAACATTTATAAATACTACGGGCTTTCACTGAGATACTAAAAGTCCCAATATACTCATTCCTTGGTTCTTCTCAAAATACTGACATTCTGAGTCTAGCAAAATATAATTTTAGTAACTCATCAGGAGAGAGTACATAAAATTGGCATATTTTTGATGGGTACACAAATTGAGAAAGCATCTTTCACAACTGTGCTATAGGAAATGGAAGGCATCTGGTATGACAGCATGGTCCAAAGTATGAACAAGAATCAGCAGAAAGGGCGGGTCCCCCCTCCCCCCTCCCTCCCTCCCTCCCTCGCTTTCTTTCCTTCTGCACGTCAAAGCAGAACATTTGTAATAATAAAGGAGGAGGTACGGTTAAGTCTGTTAATGTTACGGAGAAGAGGAGACGTCGCTCGGGCGCAGGAGGCAGAGATGGCAGTTTGCTCATTTAAACCTTGGCTGTGGCTGCTGAATCTTTTCCCCAGCAGTCCAAAGCGGAGGGTTTTTTTTCTTAACTTTTGCTTAACATCTCTACCCAGTGTCAGAATGTAGGCACAGACGTTGTTGGGGCCTCATGTAGGGCTGGGGGTGGAGAAGTGGGGAGTGTGTTGGAGAACATGGCTAATGCCAGGAACAAGCAGAAAAGATGACAAATTTTCAGGAATTTGCCCAGTTTTACAATGAGCGGTACAATGGTGATCTGGATGCTGCTTTCCAACAGCTTTCACTGTCTCATCTCCTGTGTGTTCCCACCTATGCTGGTGACCAGTAAACAAAGTTACCTCTCCTGTCTCCTCCTCATGTCCATGTGCCCTGGAGATGAGAAGCTGAGAGACAAGAAAAGCCCCCAACTCCCACCCCAGACACATTTGGAAAGGCAGGATGCAGCAAACCTAAGCCTGCCCTGGGCACCTTAAAGAATTCAGTTCCAGGTTTCAATTCCCTTTCTTCTCTTTCCTATTTGGAGGTTGGTTCAGCTCCTTTCAGTTGAAGAAAAGGGTATTTAAAAGACTACAGGCTACTCTCTTCTTCATTGATCAGAGGATTTATGAAACATACCTGAATGGCATAGAGGTTCTCCAGTGCTCCGAGAAAAAGGCCCCACAAAGAGCAAAGGCTGGGGGTTGTGCCTGGGGACCTGGCCATCCCCTTAGAGCTCTTTACTTTGCCTACCCTCCACCGTTCACCCATTAATTTTTTTAGCTTTATTTCAAATGTAAAAGCATTCCTCTAAGGTCTATATTGAAATTCTGGTTCTTTGCACTGAAAAGCTTCTTTAGAAATATAAACGTCTAACATGGGACTTTTAAATGTGTAAGATGTGCAACAACGCATCAGAGACCAATTTAGAAATTAATACAGATGATCTGTGGTAGAATTGTGATGGTGTGTGTTGGGGGGGTGTTACAACACATGCAGGCTTGTATGGCTCTACTATTTAACAGCTGGAAGTCATCCCAAAACTTAAGGTTTAGAAAGATTCTGACCACTGACAACCACATACCTATCTGTGCTGCTTACATACTGTCCTGGAAAAGTCACTTAACTTCTCCGGGTTTTAGCTTCTAATCTGTAAGTTGACAGGAACTTCTCCATCTTTGCAGTGAATATTATGCACCCACACATTATATTAGCATGGTCTCCAAAACAGCCTAGATTGTTCCTACACAAAAGTCATATTTGTGTTTTAAAAGAAAAGTTGATAGTTTCATAATGTTTTTGGTTTTTTAAAAGTGGAGGGGGCCCACACAAAGATGAATTCTGCACTCTGTTTTTTGCTTTGAAAATATCTTAGTTTAATGGGCTGCAAAATAACTTCATAAATTAACTTTCACTATAACATGATAGGTATCTTCCAAAATAATTCTATTAGTATGTGTGGCTCTAAAAGTTAGGAAAGATAAAATATCAAATCAATCTCTGAACCTTAATATAAACATGCACTAGAAACTCACTATTCCTGAACATATCTGGAATTAACTAAAACCAGAATGACAAATGACTGGGAATACCTGTGAGGGTCTTTTCTTAATTAAATCCTCTGAAGTGGGAAGACCCACTTCTAATCCAGATCTTGGAAGTGGGAAGAACCACCTTTAATCCACTTCTTTGAGATGAGGAAATCCACCTTAATCAGAACCACATCTTCTGCTGGCAGCCCATATAAGGACACAGAAAAAGGAAGTTGGATCTCTTTTTGACTGCTTGCTCTTACTCTTGCTAGCAAATCCATTCCTTCACTGGCATTAGAGCCAACTTCTTCAAGACTCGTGCACACTGTAGACACTGAGACATCCAACCTCTTGGACCTTCTATTAATAGGAAGCCATTGCTGGACTTGCTGGAGCACAGACTGTAAGCCTCCTTTATTCATTCTTTAAGTTCTGTCCAATACATATACTTAATTTTTAATCACCTTAAAAACACTTCCACTTGCTTTTGAATTTTAAAAAAGCAAAGAAAGAAAAGAGTTGTATTCAGGTCTATTTAAGACAATAAAGGGTAAAGTTGTTCGTGCTTTCTCTGTCAATGATGTGTATACCTCACCTGATATGACAAGCTGTGTCTGAAACGTCAAGTATTTGCTAGACAGAAAAAGTAATTAACTGATTTCTGTCCTACCCGCCCCCCCTAGAAACTACATTTTAAAAGTAATAGAAAAGCTATACAGTTTTTCTGAGCTCTTCTCTCGCATAATCGAGGGGTAAAATTTCAGCTAATGGTCCAATGTTTCTTTTCTGGCTAGCTATTTTTCTACTTACAGTAGTATCATTCACTTAACATGATCAAAACTACAGAGATGAGAGTGTAATAAGCTTAAGCAGCACTAAGAGAAAACAATTACCTTAGCTCCCTCATAGAATTGAATATTTGAAATATGAGGAACATTTATAAAAGGAAGATTCCCTCTTAAAAATAGGAGCAAGCACAGCCCTTGATGACTTAAAACTTCTATTAAAACAATGAAAAACAGGGCTGGAGAAATGGCTCAGTGGTAAAGAGCACCGACTGCTCTTTCTGAGGTCCTGAGTTCAAATCCCAGCAACCGCATGTGGCTCACAACCATCTGTAATGAGATCTGATGCCCTCTTCTGGTGTGTCTGAAGGCAGCTACAGTGTACTCATATACAATAAATAAAATCTTTAAAAAATTAAAAAAAAAATGAAAAACAGAACAGAACAAAACAAACAAACAAAAAAAACCCCAAAACCAAAAACGCTTGTATGAGTAGTGCTTCTGGTGACTACTAACTTTAGGCCATAGGGAATACATCTGCTTTATTCACTCGGATCCTGCCCTCTTCCTCCTCCCCCGAGAGAAGTGCAGTAGAAAGTTTCAAGAAGAGAATACCAAGAAGTTAGCAAATTTCTGCAATAAATCTTCATCTAAGCCATAACTTCATCTTTCCGCAATTCTATGCCCCCTGCTACAGACAGTGGCCCTTCAAACCGTTGCGATTTCCTTTCATAAACTTGTGTGTGTGTGTGGGGGGGGGGGTAGTTAGCTTTTTCTTTTGCCAAGAAAAATACTTCTTCGGGCATCTTTCAGCCAAAAAGCAGCCAAACTACCTTGAAACTTTTCTTTAGCTGTGTGTTAGCTACCCAAAGTGCTTTTGGCCACAGGTGTCATTATAACAAAGTCAAGTCAGGGTTCAAGTCTGAACTGTTAATACTAAACCCTAGCGAAAAGTCTTTGCTCCATTTCAGCTAGTTACTAGCCGCGCCCGCACACACGGACACACATGGACACACACGGACACACACACACACACACACACACACACACACACCCTGAAATTGGAGGCGTGGCCCTTAAGTTCGCCCGGTGGTTGGCCCTCTGGCACTCACCTGGCTGCAGTCAAGCTCTTCGCCCTTCTGCAGAGACTGGGGCTCGGCAGGACGCCGGGCCGGTTCTGCGGGAGGTGGCGCTGGTTCCAGTAACTGCTCCAGGCACGCGGTACCGGGCAGAGAGGAGCTCTTTTGGTGGCACAGGTGCGCCTCAGGACTCCCACGCCGTGTGCCCTCATCTCGGATGCGGTCCCCCCTCGGGGGCGGTTGGGGAGAAGAGGACAGGGAGGATGAGGCAGAAGAAGAAGGAGCTGAGTCCGGAGAGCGTCCGCCTGGAGGCGTCACTCCGACTGTCCCCGCGGCTGTAGAGGACCCTTTAGCCACCGGCAGCAGATGTTCCCGTAGGCGGCGGCGCAGCGTGGACCCCTGCTCTGCTCTGCCTGCTCCGCCAGGCTCCAGGGGCTCCGGTGAGGAGCAGCACAGGTTGGGCTGCGAGGAAGAGAACACTCGGTCCAGCACTTGCTTCCGCTTCTTGAAGCCGCTCCACCTGCTGCCAGTACTCCCCACGTCCTGCGTGGTCTTCGGGGGCGGCAGAGATGGGGTCGGAGTGGCCGCAGTGCGGCGCTCGGGGCCCCCAGCGCGCCCGCCTCCGCCGCCCTTGCCCTTGCCCACCCCCAGCTGCAGGTTCTTCCAGAGCCGGGCCTGGAAGGAGGGGGACACGGCCGGCTCGGGCTCGCCAGCAGCCGCACCCCGAGGCTCCATCCTCCAAGCTGGGCACCTCCGCTCCCCACCTACTGCTTCTCTTCCCTCTCGGGCTGAGCGTCCTCCGGGAGCGTGGAGGCGGCGGCGGCGGCCAGCACAGCAGCACAAGCCGGGAGCGTCCAGCGGCTTCAGGCCAGCTCAGAGCAAAGCGGCTGCGGAGGCCCTCCCGCCGCGGGGCGCCGCCGCCTCTGCCGGTCGCACCTGCCAGGCCCGGCTGGCGCCGTCACTGCGCGCCCCCGGCGTCTGCAAAGTTTTGAGCACTGAACTCCGCGGTTCCAGACCACTGAGCGCCCCCAGGCCGCACCCTGGCTCCCCCTCGGCCACCGCAGGAGCACGCAAACTGCACGCTGCCGGCACAGACTCCCAGCTGCACTGGGGACCACACCCGCGCCCTCAGGCCAGCACCTGTCAGCAGCAGAGGCGGCCGTCTCCAAACTGGGCGCGCACGCGGCTCACACGACTGGGCGCGTCCTGCCGTAGACGTCGGGGACCAGCAGCCTTGGCTAAACCTCCTGGGACCATTTTCTCCAGCTCCTAGGTAGGAGGGCACGCAAGTGCGAGATAGAGCTGCATAGGGCCGGGAACCCACTTGATCTGAGTGTGGATCTACAGTCGCACACACAGCTTGCTTTAGGACAGACGAAACCTGCTTGAGCGGATCAGAAGTGCATCCGAGTGAAGTGTACCTCTGCGTCCCTGGTGGGTCCCTCAGGGAACCAAGTATACATGCAGCAGGTAGCAAACCTCTCCAAATGCTGAGGCCAAATGTCATCTGGTTGGACAAATTGGGCACAAGAGGAGAGTTTGATTTCTTCTGTCTTGACTTCATCATCGTCCACACTCCACGCTCTTTGTAATAATAATCAGGAACAGTTCCCAGAACCTGATAAAAAGCTAACCCTTAAAGCAAGTCTCAGGGACAATTCACTTGGACAGAGATGGGAAAATTATTACTGCCTGTGACCCTATTCAGAACTCAGACTTATACTTTTAACTTGAGCAGATTTTTCTTTAGTTATTTCTTTCAGTTTGTTAGAGAACTGATTTTTTTTTAAAAGACCGTCTAGATTTTGCTTCTCCCCAAATCTATGCATCTAAGATCTTGTGACTCCATTAGCTCTAAAAGTGGCCGTCCCTCCTCCACTGCACCTTCCCTAGAAGCTTCAGCACAATACTGTTTGTTTTGTTTTCTTTGTTTTTAATCATTTTCAATCATTCCATTCACTTATGTCTCAAATGATGTCCCACTTCCAGATTAGCCCCCTCCACCAACCCCCATCCCATGATATCCCACTTCCCGGTTACCCCTCTAGGGCTTCCCCGCATCTGCCCTGCTCTTTGCCTGTAGGAGTGCTCCACCATCCATCCACGCTCTCTGCCCCACTGTTCCAGCATTCCCCAAGCCATTCTCTGCTACACATGTATCTGGATCCCTCCAGGTACACTCCTTGGTTGGTGATCTAGACTCTGAGAGAACTGGGTGGTCAGGCCAGCCTAAGTTGTTCTTCCAATGGGGTTGTAATCCCCCTCTGCTCCTCCAGTCTTTCTGCCAGCTCCATGTACCAGGGTCCCCAAGCTCAGTCTGACTCCAAGCAATCACATTGATCAGATGCTGGCATGACTTCCTCAAGAACCACAACTCTAGGTTCCTGTCAGCAAGAACAACAACAGTGTTGGGTTTGGTGTCTTCAGACATCCTGGATCCCCAGATAGGACAGTCCCTGGTTGACTCTTCCTTCAGTCTCTCTTCATTTTTTCATTCCTATTCTTACTTTGGACAGGAACTTTTCTGGGTTAAAAACTTTGAGATGGGTGGGTTGCCCCATCGATTGAACAGGGGCCACGCCTATCTATGGTAGGTGGTCTCAATAGGTCCTATCTACCCCCTTCTCTGTGCGCATTTTGGCTAAAGTCATCCCCACTGTGACCTGGGAACCTCATGTTTCCTTGGTATCTGGGACCCTCTGGTAGCTATCCCCAGTTCCTCATCCCCCCTGCTTCATATTTTTGTTCCACTTTCTGTACCTCTCTCACATCTCCTCCAATTCCTGATACTGTCACCCTTATTTCCTCCCCCTCCTTTCTCCCTCCCGTCCTCCTCTCCCTCCACCTCCCACAATTGATAACTTAGAGTAGGCATTCTCTTTTCTTTCTGGCCAGTGATTTGCCCTGAAGGTGTGGTCAGTCTGACTTAATTTTTCTTATCTAGCTAACATTTAGTGAGATCTACTATGTGGCAGATATTGGGATTAGCACTGGAGAAACAGTTGTGATCATGTAGGGGATCCTTGAGTTGGGTCCAGGAGAGTAAGACAATAAATAGAATTTTTAAAAGATATTTATATTTATAGATTTTTTAAAAGACTATATCTGGGTTGCTATAACACATCTCATTAAATTTGAGTTTCAAACAAATCACAATAATTTTTAGTATATGCACATCCCACATATTCCAGAGAGCAAAGACCAAAATGTTCTAGTTGTTTATCCAAAATCATATTTTACTAGGTATCTTATACTTTTGCTGAATCTAACAAGATTATATTTAGTGTAAAAAACAAAAAGTCTCTCCGAGAAGTCAAAGTTTGAGATGATACTATAAAGGGACAAAGAACCAGCCATTGAAAACTGAATATAGTGTTCCAGGCAGAAAAACAGCAGAAGTCAAAGCCCTGAGGGAGGGAGCAGCCTAAAGAGGCTTTTTTACAGAGAGACAGAAATTGTTCCAAAGAGGGTGAAGAAAGGTGGGAAGGGCTAGTCCATTTAGAATGCACAGTCTTCATAAGGTTAATCCCATTGAGGGATTTGAAGTTGCTGTAAATTCAATTGGGAACCATTTGGGTATACCCAACTCATGGTCCACAAACTGCATGCAATCCAAGATACCTATAAATGCACCCAACTTAAAAGAACTTTTAAAGTTGATTGCATGGTTCCTGACATGAACTTTGCAGGTGACAATGGTGTGTCCCAATGTCAAAAAGGTGGACATGTCTGCTAGAGTAGTTTTAAACATGGAAATCATGTGATTTACTATACTTCCTGGTGCCCTGTATATAATTGGGATTATTGTTTGAAGTTTATGAACATCATGCTTTGGGGGAAAGGCAAAAACAAGATTTCTAAGAGGTATCAGTTGAGGAAATGAAGGTGTAGGAAGTTCCCAGTGAATACTGATGGGCCACACCTCTGTACTGACTAAGTAAATGGCTACATGAGTCTCCACGTGAAATAGAAATGAATAGGGAGGCAAAGTTTAGAACAGAGGCAGAAGGAACACCCATTCAGAGCCTGCCCCACATGTGGCCCATATATATACAGCCACCCAATTAGATAAGATGGATGAAGCAAAGAAGTGCAGGCCAACAGGAACCGGATGTAGATCTCTCCTGAGACACAGCCAGAATACAGCAAATACAGAGGTGAATGCCAGCAGTAAACCACTGAACTGAGAACAGGACCCCCGTTGAAGGAATCAGAGAAAGAACTGGAAGAGCTTGAAGGGGCTCGAGACCCCATATGAACAACAATGTCAAGCAACCAGAGCTTCCAGGGACTAAGCCACTACCTAAAGACTATACATGGACTGACCCTGGACTCTGACCTCATAGGTAGCAATGAATATCCTAGTAAGAGCACCAGTGGAAGGGGAAGCTCTGGGTCCTGCTAAGACTGAACCCCCAGTGAATGTGATTGTTGGGGGGAGGGTGGTAATGGGGGAAGGATGGGGAGGAGAAGGGTTACGGGGATGTTGGCCCAGAAACCGGGAAGGGGAATAACAATCGAAATGTAAATAAGAAATACTCAAGTTAATAAAGATGGGGAAAAAAATCCAATTTAAAGAAAAAGAGAAATAAATACAGCCACATTCACATACACATATGTATGTACACATAAAACTGATGAAATCTGAGAGATCAGTGAGTTTTAACAGCTTCCATTTCCTAGGCTTGGTTTGTCCTATAGCTACCTATGACAGCACTAGGTGTAACTGAATGATGTTCACAAGGGAACATTTGAAACTTAATCTGAGTATTTTGAAATATAAAGTATATATTAAAAGTAAAAAGTAAAACTTTTTTTTACTGCTGACTGTTTGTACTTTCACAAACCATTAAAGTTTCAGTAGAGGCAGAGGTAGAAGAGGAGGATAAATCACTAATGATAGTAAGAATAAGAGCAGCTACCACTTACCAAAACTTCATGCAATTGTCAACTCTATACAATATAAAGTGGTTACTTTATAGTTATGGCCTTTAAATAGTACATGTAGTGGACGCTGTCGGTATGTTTTTCTATTTTTTCTTCAATCTATTCTTATCTTTACCTATAGTGGAGAAGACTAGGCAGCTCATGGCTGCTAAGGAACAGACTCACTCTCCTTTGGGAACATGGTTATTGTTAAGCCTAGGTAAAGTGTTAACGCCTAAATAACTGTTTCCTTTCTAGCCTATCATTATAAGGAAACTTTCTCATGTTTCTAGCTACCCTTCTCATGCTCAAATTGATTACATAGTCTGTTCTGTTCTGTGCTTTGGAAAGCAATCATGATAAAAGTCAGTAGAACTGCTTTGTATCGTTACCCACAATAAGCTTGGACCTGAACCAACCACCCAGCAGCAGCTTCTGCACCTATGTATAAGCTTTTATGGTATAAGCTGTCCCTGCGATGGATCCCAGTATAACAGAAACACCTTCACCAATATAAGAAAATATTTGGAGTAAGACTTGCATTTTGAGTACTGGTCAAGTAAAGTTTAAGTTCCCAAACCTCCCTGGGAACTGGAAGAAAAAAGGGGGGGGGGGCAGCATGTCTGTGGGCACCTGACATCCTGGCTGGAAAGTTAAGACATGAATGTTAAACAAGTCCCATCTTGGTAGACAAGTTAGGAACATTAGAGAAGGCAAGTCCCCTGCCACCATTGAATACCCCAACCAGTGGGAGCAGGATAATTATACAAGCAAGACATGTTCCTAAGAAAATCCCCCTATCCCTAAATCCTGATTGGTGGACTAACTTGACACAGATGTTTGTAGATCTCAGGCTTTAAAAGCCCTGTAGGACCTTAACTTGGTGTCATAGTTCAGTTCCCAAATCTGGACCATGGCCCTGGTCAATCAGTTCTGGGAGCATGCTCAGTAAGATATATACTAGTATATTGCTCATACAACAGTGGCTAGCCTTACACCCATGCCCATGTGGATAGCAGTAGTTGGGATTAGGGAGTTTGTAATGATTTGTATATGCCTGGCCCAGGGAGTGGCACTATTTGGAGGTGTGGCCTTGTGGGAGTAGGCGTGTCATTGTGGGCATGGGCTTTAAGACCCTCTTCCTAGCTTCCTGGAAGTCAGCCTTCCACTAGCAGCCTTCAGATGCAGATGTAGAACTCTCAGCTCTGTCTGCACCATGCCTGCCTGGATGCTGCCATGCTCTCCACTTGATAATGGATGGAACCCCTAAACCTGTAAGCTAGAACCGATTAAATGTTGTCCTTTATTAAACTTGCATTAATCATGGTGTCTGTTCACAGAAGTAAAGCCCTAACTAAGTTAGAGTTATAAATAAGATTTTTTTAAAGAACATGAAGTTGGGATAACAACATGGTCTAAGGCACTAGAGGGAGCTGGAGGGGGCTGGTGGTGGAAGACTATGATTAAAATGTATTGTATAAATATGTGGAATTTGGAAATGATACATTTAAAATATTTTAAAAATGCTTTGATTGAATTCTGTATATATATATATATGTATACATGTACATGTACATATACATACATGTACTTCTATGTGTACATATATATAACACTTCTCTAGAGATATAAATTCTTTCACATGGTTTGAAAGAACATGTACAACTTTCTGAAGTACCTGAAACAGACTATAAAAAGTCCTTTACAACCTAAATAGCATATAATGTCTTATTATATTAGGAGATGATACTAGCAAAAAAATCAATAGCATGAACAGAAAGTGAGGAGCTCCATAAATAGAGTGCTTGTTGAACAAGCATGAGGACCTGAGTTCAGATTCCCAGCACTCACATGAAAATCCTGATGTGGCAATAAGTACTTGTGTGGGAGGCAGGCTGTGAAAGGTACCCTGATTTTTGGTCGAGATAGTTCGAATCCCCATGGACCCTTAAAAGGTACGGCAGGTGCACTCCCAGTCTCTTAGATAAAGACATCCCCCCACAGACGTCTGTAGAAAGGTTTGAGACAGACCAGTCACATAGGGCATTGCCCCCAAGCCCCTCCTCCACAAGCCCTCCTCCACAGGTGAACATGTGACCACACAGGTCATGTAGGCTCAAGACAGATCAGTTATAGAACAGGACCACACCCCTGAATATGTAGGTGAGGTCTTCCCAATCTCTCAGGCCAAAACAGTAGGAAGCACCTGCTGTCAGACACTGACCCACCCAAAAAACTGTATTTAAGAGTCTTGTTCAAAATTAAAGGTGTGCAGGAACTATTCCATCATCTGAAAGATTCTGTCATAAGAGCTGTAACACAGCTGCTTGGGGAAGAGATCTGCTCTCATGAAATTGCCTCCAGAAGCTCCCCTGGATCCCTCACCAGCTAGTCAGTCTCTGCTGGCTCAGCCTGGTCCAAGCAACCAAAGTGGTAGAGGCAGAAAGGACTGGCAGCGGGGGCAGTGAAAATTGTTTCTGCCCGAGTTCTCTCCCCCTCACCCAAACCCCTGTACCTAGCTGGGTGAGAGATCACTGTGAAAAGCCACCCGGTGGCAGAGTCTTATATACTTGTAATCCCAGAGCCAGCCAATCTTGCTAGTCAGTGAGCTTCTGTTTCAGTGAGAGACTGTCTCTAGGAGGTAGAAAGCAATGAAGAAGGATACCTAAAGTTAATCTCTGACTTACACATGGGCATGCTCAACTACACGCACATATGCACATGCACACACATGCCAGGTATATGCATACACATATACCACAAACAATAAAATAGAAAAAGAATGGCATACATTGACCATTGATGAAATAAATGGGTATGGAGAGAAGAGAATCACTCTTAAATAATGAAGATTTTTTTATATCATACTTGAGAAATCATGTAAGTTATGATCTATTGTAGGTCATAGAATACACAGAGGAAAAGACTGTCCTCAGGGGGGAGAAAACAGCAAAATATAGGCTGCATAAAAAGACTTCAATGACTATTTCATATTGATTTTATTATTGCATTTTAAATGTTGATAGGACATTTGTTCTGGAGTATTATTAAATGAGTATATGCATCCAATCTGGACAGAAAACTTGGAATGTACTTTAAGAAAAAAGCCAAGTACAGACTCTAAAGGATTTCCCCCTACCCCCCAGGAAGAGAGTATTCATTGTAAAGAGGCTAAGGCAGAAACATGTTCCTCTTGAGGTAGAAGCTTTAAGAAGAGAAGATACTGCATTAATGACTCAGGGCTCAACTGTGTAGGACTCCAGGCAGCAATGAGGGCTTTAGGTAAAATAGGAAGCTGTCATAGTCTGTTGAAGAGTTTCTCTTTAAGCCAACTGCATTTAAGAGACTGGTTGTGGCATCTGTACCTACAGTAGAGTTCAGACTTAGGGCACCATCAAGATGAGACAAGACAAGGAACTTCAGCTGAGGTAGAAGGGAAGGTGAACACAGTTATGGTCTAGATCAGTGGTTCTCAACTCCTGGAGTGCAGTCACTTGGGGCCAGGGGAGCAGGTCGTTAATCCTTTCACATAGTTTGCCTAAGGCTATTGGAAAACACAGATATTTACATTATGAATCATAACAGTAGCAAAATTACAGTTATGAAGTAACAACAAAAATAATTTTATGATTGGAGGTCACCACAATAGAAGATCTGTACTAAAGAGGCCCAACATTAGGAAGGTTGAGGACCATTTTTGTTTGGGATTGGCTCAAATGCTTTGATTTAATTGGGAATCTGTATGTCAAAATACTGAAGTTCCTTGTCCCCAGTTGGATTTTGATTGATCAACAGATACGCCAGTGTCTAATGGTTGGGCAAAGGGAGACAGGACAGGACCTATAGAATTGCACAGGAGAGGAACTGAGAAAAAGGAGAGTGGGAACATCATGACTTGGGGGAGAGAGACAGATGGATGCAGTAGCTGCAGGAGAGATAGCCAACCAGCCATGTGATATTTCAGTTAAGTAGCCACTAGCCAATTCCTCTTGGGTCTAGAGTATCAGGAGGAGGATTAAAAAGGCCCAGACTTAAAGGACACTGTCATTAGGACAAAACAGCAACCAACAGAGTGGGAAAAGACCTTTACCAATCCTACATCTGATAGAGGTCTAATATCCAATACATACAAAGTACTCAAGAAGTTAGACTCCAGAGAAGCAAATAACCCTATTAAAAAAGGGGGGTATACAGAGCTAAACAAAGAATTCTCAGCTGAGGAATATCAAATGGCTGAGGAGCACCTAAAGAAATTTTCAACATCCTTAGTCATCAGGGAAATGCAAATCAAAACAACCATGAGATTCCACCTCCTACCAGTCAAAATGGCTAAGAGGAAATACTCAGGTGACAATAGATGCTGGTGAGGATGTGGAAAAAGAGGAACACTCCTCCATTGTTGGTGGGATTGCAAACTAGTACAACCACTCTGGAAAACAGGCTGGAGGTTCCTCAGAAAATTGGACATCCACTACCTTAGGACCCAGCTATACCACTCCTGGGCATATACCCAACAGATGCTACAATGTATAACAAGGACACATGTTCCACTATGTTCATAGCAGCCTTATTTATAATAGCCAGAAGCTGGAAAGAACCCAGATGCCCTTCAACAGAGGAATGGATACAGAAAATGTGGTACATCTACACAATGGAATACTACTCAGCTATTAAAAACAATGACTTTGTGAAATTCAAAGCCAAATGGATGGAACTAGAAAATACCATCCTGAGTGAAGTAACCCAATCACAATAAAACACACATGGTATGCATTCTCTTATAAGTGGATATTAGCCCAAAAGCTCAAATTACCAAGATACAATCCACAAATCACATGAAGCTCAAGAAGAAGGATGACTTCAAGAAGTGTGGATGCTTCAGTCCTTCTTAGAAGAGGGATCAAAATATTCATAGGAGAAGATATGAGACAAAGTTTGGAGCAGAGACTGAAGGAATGGCCATTCAGAGCCTGCCCCATCTAGGAATCCAGCTCATATACATACAGCCACCAAACCCAGACAATATTGTAGATATCAAGAAGTGACAAGAGCCTGATATAGGCATCTCCTGAAAGGCTCTGCCAGAGTATGACAAATACAGAGGCAAATGCTCATAGCCAACCATTGAACTGAGAACAAGGTCCCCATTGAAGGAGTTAGAGAAAGGATTGAAGGAGCTGAAGGGGTTTGCATCCCTATAAAAACAATAATACTTACCAACCAGAGCTCCCAGGGACTAAAACACCGTCCAAAGAGTACACATGAACAAACCCATGGCTCTAGCTGCATATTTAACAGAAGATGGCCATGTTTGGCACCAATAGGAGGAAAAGCCCTTAGACCTGCCAAGGCTGTGCCTCCTCCCCCCCAGTGCAGGAGAATGTCAGAGCAGGGAGGCAGGAAGGAGTGGGTGGATGGGTAGGGGAACACCCTCATAGAAGAAGGGGGAAGAGAGATGGGAAAGGGGGTTTATGGGCAGGAAACCAGGAGTGGGGATAACATTTGAAATGTAAATTTTAAAAATCCAATAAATGTTAAAAAGGAAAAAGAAAGAGAGAGAGAAAGAAAGGAAAAAAAGAAAGAAGGAAGGAAGGAAGGAAAGAAGGAAAGGAAGAAAGAAAAAGTTTTAGCCTTTCAGTAGCCAATGCATTCCAAAAATAAGCTAATGTGTGTGTTTGACTTTCATTCATGATCCAAAGAGCTGCTGGGCAGGTGACTGAAAGTGTACAACCTGCCAAGAACATCTGGCAGGATTTTCCAGTTTAGACACAGGATAATTAAGCATAATGCTGAACATTTTGCATTACTTACTGTCTATACTTCCCCAAGCAACACCATTTCATAGATTAAGAATCTAAGTCTGGGTCTTGCATAGGACTTGTCTGGCTACTCTGAGTAATAATCAGATCTGACAACAGAAATTCCCCAACCCATGGGATTCTAAAGCTGCATGACTTGATGAACTTTAAAACACATGCACATATGGAAGGAACAAGAAAAACACAAGAAAGCCTCCAAAATTAAACTGACTCATGCCTGTGCTAGTTGAGCAAAAAGGCCACCTTGAATAGAATCAAATATTCAGTAAGACCAAAGATGTAAATCCAAGCATAACAAACAACATTCTGAGGCTAATTGAGTTTAGGGCCTCTTTAAATGTCACTTAAGGAATCCTTTTGTCAGAGGAGCCCTGGCTGTGGTCCCAGCTCCCATAACTGGGCATCATGTCTTTAAACCATTCCAATCCCAGTATCTATCACCTATCCAGCACTTCCTGAGGCTCCAATTCACAGACAAATGTAAGCATCACTATTGATGTTTTGGATGCAAGCCTTAGGCTTTAGTGGCTGATCTGTCTCCAACCCATAGCGCCTAGCCTTGCTAAAAAAAGACACTTTATAATCACTTCCTGAACATAAGCAAGAAAAACTGACAGGCTGAGTAGTTCTGTTTCACATGGAAACTTTATAGAAAGATACGTTTTGAATGTTTCAAAACAAATAACTCACCTCACAATTTGGCAATTTAGGATGGCTGCTTACTATACAATAACTAAACGAAACGAATTCATGTTCCAATATAAACTAGTTCCTGCTTTTCTCTTCCATTGAAGTTTTCTCAGCAGAAGCCTCAAGTGTAGTTGAATCTTTAACCTCAGAAGAGCTATTTCTATATCTTCTATTTAATCTAAGACAATTCACATTTTCTTCTTGATTAACATGATTTTTAAAAACAATTTCTAGAGTCCTAAACATAGTAAACACTGAAATTTTATATATGCAGTTCTTTGGAATATCTATCTGGTTAGAAGTAGGAAGAACCTGAAATTGTATCTGCATAATCTTAAAGAAAAAAAATCAATTTTCCACTTTCAAGAAGAAACTAACTAAAACTAACCCATCTCTACTTTCAGAAGACATGAGTATCTGCCTTTGCATTGCTACCAAGTGTTCTGTAACTGCAGACAGTTCTTGGGGGCCTCATAGTTTTTAAATCATAAAGAAGTTACTATTTACCTTTGTTGGGTGACTTTTCCTGGAGAGATGTGCCAAATGTGTATTCATAAGATAGGGTATATATAACACAGCAATGAGATGATCCCTACAAGTCTAGCTTAGTGATGTGATGTGTTTACTAGAGTTACTTACAGAAGTATGGGTTATGCAAAAGCAGCTGAATTTCTGGAAAACCCACCACAACATAAGTGTTGACTCACCAAACCACTATGCTGGAAGGTCAGCCCCGGTGGGTGTCTTCTTTCTTGTCAGTTCTTCTTGAGGCAGCAGAAGGAAAGACAGTCAGAATAGGGTAAAAGCCTAACGAGATGGGGGTAAAACTTTGTCTTATGAGATATTTAGGGTTGCTGTATAGTATTAGAAAGTTTACTCATCTAACTCTTAGTTACTATGCACTGTAACTGGCCTGCCTTCTGTGTTCCTCTGAGGCCAGAAACTGCAGTCTTTGGCACTTAGCACCTCATGCTAAAACAGTAGATTAAGTAAAGGACAAATTGCTAGAGCCTTTTCCCTTTTGTCCAGATACCTCTTGCTTGTCTGGCTAGGGGAAAGTTTGGAGCAATAAACTTCCATTGAACCAGGAGAAGAGAATAGCACTCACAGAAGGAACAACTTTTATATAAGCAAATATGAATAAACCACATAAATTCATATACGGATTCACATATGCGCTTTTTTTTTTTAATTTCTTTTTTTCGGAGCTGGGGACCGAACCCAGGGCCTTGCGCTTCCTAGGCGAGCGCTCTACCACTGAGCCAAATCCCCAACCCCCACATATGCGCTTTTATACAACTCCATTCTAAGCAGTTAGGTGCCGCTTGCATGCATTCTCACAATTACATTCTTACACACACATGCATATGTTCTCACAATTACATTCTTACACACATCCATACTTACATATGCATATGAAGCAAGACCAAACACTGGTACAGAAAGAACTCACTCAGTCTGGATGAAAAATGAGCTCCATTCTTTATTGCATAGAGAAAGAAAAAGCTTCTTCACTTTTAATGCTAAACGAATTAAACCCAAGTCTATAAGAAAAAAGCTTGTTCTTTTTAATAAGACTAATCCCTTCTTCTTATTAAGATAGGACCTGTTATGTTCTTTGGAATCATCAGAACCCAGTTCTCCTACTACATCAAGTCCTGGATACCTGATCAAACCTGAAAAGCAAGGTTTGGAGGTAAAATCATATCTCATGATGATAATAGAGGAATTTAAGAAAGACATGAATAACTCCCTTAAAGAAATACAGGAGAACACAACCAAACTGAAAATGAACAAAACCATCCAGGATCTAAAATTGGAAATGTAAACAATAAAGAAATCACAAAAGAAGACAACCCTGGAGAAAGAAAACATAGGAAAGAGATGAGGAACCATAGAAGGAAGCATCACCAACAGACTACAAGAGATAGAAGAGAGAATCTCAGGTGCAAAAGATACCATAGAAAAGTTTAACACAATTGGCAAAGAAAATGAAAAACACAAAAAGCTCTTAATCTAAAACATCCAAGAAATCCAGGATACAATGAGAAGATCAAACTCCAGACAAATAGGCATAGAAGAAAGTGAAGACTCCAAACTTAAAGGGCCAGTAAGTATCTTCAACAAATTTATAGAAGAAAAATTCCCTAACCTAAAGAAAAAGATATCCATAAATATACAAGAAGTCTACAGAACTCCAAATAGATTGTACCAGAAAGGGATTTCCTCCCATTGCATAATAATCAAAACGCCAAATGCACAAAACAAAGAAAGAATAAAACAGTGAAAGAAAAAGGTCAAATAACATATAAAGGCAAACCTATAGTAATTACACCAGACTTCTCACCAGAGACTATGAAATGAAGAAGTTCCAAGACAGATATCAAGCAGATCTTAAGAGAAGACAAATGCCAGCCCAGGCTACTATATCCACCAAAACTCTCAATTAACATAGATGGGGAAACCAAGATATTCCATGACAAAACCAAATTTACACAATATCTTTCCACAAATCCAGCCCCACAAAGGATAATAGATCAAAAACTCCAAAACAAGGAAGGAAACTACACCTTAGAAAATATAAAAAAGTAATCTTGCAACAAATCCAAAGGAAGAGAGCCACACAAATATAATTCCACTTCTAACAACGAAAATAACAGGAAACAACAAATCATATTTTTTAATATCTCTTAACATCAATGGACTCAATTCCCCAATAAAATTACATAGACTAACAGACTGGATATGTAAACAGGACCCAGCATTTATTTTGCTGCATACAGGAAACACACATCAGTGACAAAGACAAACACTACCTCAGAGTAAAAGGTTGGAAAACAATTTTCCAAACAAATGGTCCAAAGGAATAAGCTGGGATAGGAATTCGTGTATCAAATAAAATCAACTTTCAACCAAAAGTTATAAAAAAAGATAAGGAAGGTCACATCATATACATCAAAGGAAAAATCCATCAAGATGAACTCTTAATCCTAAATATCTATGCTCAAATGCAGGGCACCAACATTCATAAAAGAAACTTTACTAAAACACACATTAAACCTCACACAATAATAATAGGAGATTTCAGCACTCCTCTCCCATAAATGGACAGATCATGGAAAGAGAAATTAAACAGAGACATGGATAAACTAACAAAAGTTATGAACCAAATGGACTTCACAGTTATTTATACAACATTTCATCCTAAAACAAAAGGACGTAACTTCTTCTCAGTACCTCATGGCACCTTCTCCAAAATTATCCATATAATCAGTCACAAATCAGGCCTCAACAGATACAAGAAGATTGAAATAATCCCATGCATCCTATCAGGTCATCATGGACTACGGCTGGTCTTCAATAACATCAAAACTGACAGAAAGCCCACATATCCATGAAAGCTGAACAATGCTCTACTCAATGATAACTTGGTCAAAGAAGAAATAAAGAAAGAAATTCAAGACTTTTTAGAATTTAATGATAATGAAGGCACAACATACCCAAACTTATGGGACACAATGAAAGCACTGCTAACAGGAAAACTCATAACTCTGAGTGCCTCCAAAAAGAAACTGGAGAGAGCATATCTTAGCAGCATGACAGCAAACCTAAAAGCTCTAGAACAAAAAGAAGTAAATACACTCAAGAAGAGTAGATGGCAGGAAATAATCAAACTGAGGGCTGAAATCTACCAAGTAGAAACAAAAAGGACTATACAAAGAATCAACAGAACCAAAACTTGGTTCTTTGAGAAAATCAACAAGATAGGTAAACCCTTAGCGAGACTAACCAGAGGACACAGAGACAGGATTCAAATTAACAAAATCAAAAGTAAAAAGGGAGACATAACCACAAAATCTGAGGAAATTAAAAAAATCATAAGATCCTATGTTCAACAAAACTGGAAAATGTGGATGAAACAGAAAATTTTCTAGACTGATACCAGGTAACAAAGTTAAATTAGGATCAGATAAACCATCTAAACAGTCCCATAACTCCTAAATAAATAGAATCAGTGGATAAAAGTCTCCAAATTAAAAAAGCCCATGACCAATAGATTTAGTGCTGAATTTTATCAGGTCTTCATTGAAGATCTAATATCAATACTGTCTAAACTATTCCACAAAGTAGAAGCAGATGGAACACTACCCAATTCCTTCTATGAAACCACATTTACACTTATACCTAAACAAAGGAGAACCTCAAACCAATTGCACTTACGAATATCATCACAGAAATACTGAATCCAAAGACTGAATCTCAAAAACTGAATCCAAGAACTCATCACAACAATCATCCATCATGATCAAGTAGGCTTCATCCCAGGGATGCAGGAATGGTTCAATTTATGGAAATCCATCAACGTAATCTACTATATAAACAAACTCAAAGATAAGAACCACATGATCATCTCTTTAGAAGCTGAGAAAGTAGTTGACAAAATTCAACACCCCTTCATGATAAAAGTCTTGGAAAGATCAGGAATTCAAGGCCCATACCTAAACATAGTGAAAGCAATATACAGCAAACCAGTAGCCAAGATCAAACTAAATGGAGAGAAACTTGAAGCAATACCACTAAAATCAGGGACTAGACAAGACATCTCACTCTCTCCCTACTTATTCAATATAGTACTTGAAGTCCTAGCCAGAGCAATCAGAAAACAAAATGTCAAAAGGATACATATTGTGAAAGGTAAAGTCAAAATATCACTCTTTGCAGATGATATGACAGTATACTTAAGTGATCCCAAAAGTTCCACGAGAGATCTACCAAGCCTGAAAAACAACTTCAGCAAAGTGGCTAGATAGAAAATTAACTCAAACAAATTTGTACCCTTCCTCTATTCAAAGAATAAACAGGCTGAGAAAGAATTTAGGGAAAAGACAACCTTCACAACAGTCACAAATAACATAAAATACTTGATGTTACTCAAGCAAGTGAAATATCTCTATGACAAGAACTTCAAATCTCTGTAGAAAGAAATTGAAGAAGACCTCAGAAGATGGAAAGACCTCCCATGCTCATGGATTAGCAGGATTAATATAGTAAAAATGGCCAATTTGCCAAAAGCAATCTTCAGATTCAATGCAATCCCCATCAAAATTTTGACTCATTTCTTAATAGAGTTAGAAAGAGCCTTTTGCAAATTCATTTGGAATAGCAAAAAACATAGGATAAAGAGAACTATACTCGGGAAACAGCGTTGCAGATCTTCCTGATTGCTGCCGCCGCGCAGAGCTCATAGGTAGCACCCGAGGAGCAAACTTGAGCCTCGGGACCACAGGTAAGACCAACTTTTCTGCTGCAAGAGACCTGCCTGGTGAACTCAGGACACACAGAGGCAAAATTCCTCTAGGATCGGGCACTTCCTGTGTTTACCGGGAGTCCCAAACCCAAGGATCCCGGCCTGCAGAAGCTCTCTGCTCCCAAATCCCGTGGGAGAGAGACCTCACCGCCTGGTCAGGTGGGCACTCCTGAGGCTGCAGAGCGGAAGAGACCACCAACACTGCCCACCCCTGCTCACATCCCTGGCCCAAGAGGAAACTGTATACGGCCTCTGGGTTCCCGTGGGGGAGGGCCCAGGAGTGGCAGGACCCCTGCACCTGAGACACCGCCAGAACGTGAAGGGACAGACCAGATAAACAGTTCTCTGAAGCCAAATCCCATGGGAGGGAGAGCTAAACCTACAGAGAAGCAGACACGCCTGGGAAACCAGAAGAGACTGCACTCTGCACACATCTCTGACGCCAGAGGAAAACACCAAACGCCATCTGGAACCCTGGTGCACGGAGGCCCCGGAAACGGCGGCACAGATCTTCCTGGTTGCTGCCCCTGTGGACAGCTCCTAAGAAACACCCCACGAGCAAACTTGAGCTTCGGGACCACAGGTAAGACAAATCTTCCTGCTCCAAAAGACCTGCCTGGTGAACTCAAGACACAGGCCCACAGGAACAGCTGAAGGCCTGTAGATAGGAAAAACTACACGCCCGAAAGCAGAACACTCTGTCCCCATAACTAGCTGAAAGAAAACAGGAAAACAGGTCTACAGCACTCCTGACACACAGGCTTATAGGACAGTCTAGCCACTGTCAGAAATAGCAGAACAAAGTAACACTAGAGATAATCTGATGGCGAGAGGCAAGCGCAGGAACCCAAGCAACAGAAACCAAGGCTACATGGCATCATCGGAGCCCAATTCTCCCACCAAAGTAAACACGGAATATCCAAACACACCAGAAAACCAAGATCTAGTTTCAAAATGATATTTGATCAGGATGCTGGAGGACTTCAAGAAAGATGTGAAGAACTCCCTTAGAGAACAAGTAGAAGCCTACAGAGAGGAATCGCAAAAATCCCTGAAACAATTCCAGGAAATCATAAATAAACAAGTAGAAGCCCATAGAGAGGAGTCACAAAAATCCCTGAAAGAATTCCAGGAAATCATAAATAAACAAGTAGAAGCCCATAGAGAGGAGTCACAAAAATCCTGGAAAGAATTCCAGGAAAACACAATCAAACAATTGAAGGAATTAAAGATGGAAATAGAAGCAATCAAGAAAGAACACATGGAAATAACCCTGGATATAGAAAACCAAAAGAAGAGACAAGGAGCTGTAGATACGAGCTTCACCAACAGAATACAAGATGTGGAAGAGAGAATCTCAGGAGCAGAAGATTCCATAGAAATCATTGACTCAACTGTCAAAGATAATGTAAACCGGAAAAAGCTACTGGTCCAAAACATACAGGAAATCCAGGACTCAATGAGAAGATCAAATCTAAGGATAATAGGTATAGAGGAGAGTGAAGACTCCCAGCTCAAAGGACAAGTAAATATCTTCAACAAAATCATAGAAGAAAACTTCCCTAACCTAAAGAAAGAGATACCTATAGGCATACAAGAAGCCTACAGAACTCCAAATAGATTGGACCAGAAAAGGAACACCTCCCGTCACATAATAGTCAAAACACCAAACTCACAAAATAAAGAAAGAATATTAAAAGCAGTAAGGGAAAAAGGTCAAGTAACATATAAAGGCAGACCTATCAGAATTACACCAGACTTTTCGCCAGAAACTGTGAAAGCCAGATCCTGGACAGATGTCATACAGACCCTAAGAGAACACAAATGCCAGCCCAGGTTACTGTATCCTGCAAAACTCTCAATTAACATAGATGGAGAAACCAAGATATTCCATGACAAAACCAAATTTACACAATATCTTTCTACAAATTCAGCACTACAAAGGATAATAAATGGTAAAGCCCAACATAAGGAGGCAAGCTATACCCTAGAAGAAGCAAGAAACTAGAAACTAATCGTCTTGGCAACAAAACAAAGAGAAGAAAAGCACACAAACATAACCTCAATCTAAATATGAATATAACAGGAAGCACTAATCACTATTCCTTAATATCTCTCAACATCAATGGCCTCAACTCCCCAATAAAAAGACATAGATTAATAAACTGGATATGCAACAAGGACCCTGCATTCTGTTGCCTACAGGAAACACACCTCAGAGACAAAGACAGACACTACCTCAGAGTGAAAGGATGGAAAACAACTTTCCAAGCAAATGGTCAGAAGAAGCAAGCTGGGATAGCCATTCTAATATCAAATAAAATCAATTTTCAACTAAAATTCATGAAAAAAGATAAGGAAGGACACTTCATATTCATCAAAGGAAAAATCCAGCAAGATGAACTCTCAATCCTAAATATCTATGCCCCAAATAAAAGGGCACCTACTTACGTAAAAGAAACCTTACTAAAGCTCAAAACACACATTGCACCTCACACAATAATAGTAGGAGATTTCAAAACCCCGCTCTCATCAATGGACAGATCCTGGAAACAGAAATTAAACAGAGACCTAGACAGACTAAGAGAATTCATGAGCCAAATGGTCTTAACGGATATTTATAGAACATTCTACCCTAAAGCAAAAGGATATACCTTCTTCTCAGCTCCTCATGGTACTTTCTCCAAAATTGACCATATAATTGGTCAAAAAACCGGCCCCAACAGATACAGAAAGATAGAAATAATCCCATGCCTGCTATCAGACCACCGTGGCCTAAAGCTGGTCTTCAATAACAATAAGGGAAGAATGCCCACAAATTCGTGGAAATTGAACAATGCTCTACTCAATGATAACCTGGTCAAGGAAGAAATAAAGAAAGAAATTAAAGACTTTCTAGAATTTAATGAAAATGAAGGTACAACATACCCAAACTTATGGGACACAATGAAAGCTGTGCTAAGAGGAAAACTCATAGCGCTGAGTGCCTGCAAAAGAAACAGGAAAGAGCATATATCAGCAGCTTGACAGCACACCTAAAAGCTCTAGAACAAAAAGAAGCAAATACACCCAGGAGGAGTAGAAGGCAGGAAATAATCAAACTCAGAGCTGAAATCAACCAAGTAGAAACAAAAAGGACCATAGAAAGAATCAACAGAACCAAAAGTTGGTTCTTTGAGAAAATCAACAAGATAGATAAACCCTTTGCCAGACTAATGAGAGGACACACAGAGTGTATCCAAATTAACAAAATCAGAAATGAAAAGGGAGACATAACTACAGATTCAGAGGAAATTCAAAAAATCATCAGATATTACTATAAAAGCCTATACTCAACAAAACTTGAAAATCTGCAGGAAATGGACAATTTCCTAGACAGATACCAGGTACCGAAGTTAAATCAGGAACAGATAAACCAGTTAAACAACCCCATAACTCCTAAGGAAATAGAAGCAGTCATTAAAGGTCTCCCAACCAAAAAGAGCCCAGGTACAGACGGGTTTAGTGCAGAATTCTATCAGACCTCCATAGAAGACCTCATACCAATATTATCCAAACTATTCCACAAAATTGAAACAGATGGAGCACTACCGAATTCCTTGTATGAAGCCACAATTACTCTTATACCTAAACCACACAAAGACCCAACAAAGAAAGAGAACTTCAGACCAATTTCCCTTATGAATATCGACGCAAAAATACTCAATAAAATTTTGGCAAACCGAATCCAAGAGCACATCAAAACAATCATCCACCATCATCAAGTAGGCTTCATCCCAGGCATGCAGGGATAGTTTAATATACGGAAAACCATCAACGTGATCCATTATATAAACAAACTGAAAGATAAAAACCACAGGATCATTTCATTAGATGCTGAGAAAGCATTTGACAAAATTCAACACCCCTTCATGATAAAAGTCCTGGAAAGAATAGGAATTCAAGGCCCATACTTAAACATAGTAAAAGCCATATACAGCAAACCAGTCGCTAACATTAAACTAAATGGAGAGAAACTTGAAGCAATCCCACTAAAATCAGGGACTAGACAAGGCTGCCCACTCTCTCCCTACTTATTCAATATAGTTCTTGAAGTTCTAGCCAGAGCAATCAGACAACAAAAGGAGGTCAAGGGGATACAGATCGGAAAAGAAGATGTCAAAATATCACTATTTCCAGATGATATGATAGTATATTTAAGTGATCCCAAAAGTTCCACCAGAGAACTATTAAAGCTGATAAACAACTTCAGCAAAGTGGCTGGGTATAAAATTAACTCAAATAAATCAGTAGCCTTCCTCTACACAAAAGAGAAACAAGCCGAGAAAGAAATTAGGGAAACGACACCCTTCATAATAGACCCAAATAATATAAAGTACCTCGGTGTGACTTTAACCAAGCAAGTAAAAGATTTGTGCAATAAGAACTTCAAGACTCTGAAGAAAGAAATTGAAGAAGTCCTCAGAAGATGGAAAGATCTCCCATGCTCATGGATTGGGAGGATTAATATAGTAAAAATGGCCATTTTACCAAAAGCAATCTACAGATTCAATGCAATCCCCATCACAATACCAGTCTAATTCTTCAAAGAGTTAGACAGAACAATTTGCAAATTCATCTGGAATACACAAAAAACCCAGGATAGCTAAAACTATCCTCAACAATAAAAGGACCTCAGGGGGAATCACTATCCCTGAACTCAAGTAGTATTACAGAGCAATAGTGATAAAAACTGCATGGTATTGGTACAGAGACAGACAGATAGACCAATGGAACAGAATTGAAGACCCAGAAATGAACCCACACACCTATGGGCACTTGATTTTTGACAAAGGAGCCAAAACCATCCAATGGAAAAAAGATAGCATTTTCAGCAAATGGTGGTGGTTCAACTGGAGGTCAACATGTAGAAGAATGCAGATTGATCCATGCTTATCACCCTGTACAAAGCTTAAGTCCAAGTGGATCAAGGACCTCCACATCAAAGCAGACACACTCAAACTAATAGAAGAAAAACTAGGGAAGCATCTGGAACACATGGGCACTGGAAAAAATTTCCTGAACAAAACACCAATGGCTTATGCTCTAAGATCAAGAATTGACAAATGGGATCTCATAAAACTGCAAAGCTTCTGTAAGGCAAAGGACACTGTGGTTAGGTCAAAATGGCAACCAACAGATTGGGAAAAGATCTTTACTAATCCTACAACAGATAGAGGCCTTATATCCAAAATATACAAAGAACTCAAGAAGTTAGACCACAGGGAGACAAATAACCCTATTAAAAAATGGGGTTCAGAGCTAAACAAAGAATTCACAGCTGAGGAATGCCGAATGGCTGAGAAACACCTAAAGAAATGTTCAACATCTTTAGTCATAAGGGAAATGCAAATCAAAACAACCCTGAGATTTCACCTCACACCAGTGAGAATGGCTAAGATCAAAAACTCAGGTGACAGCAGATGCTGGCGAGGATGTGGAGAAAGAGGAACACTCCTCCATTGCTGGTGGGATTGCAGACTGGTACAACCATTCTGGAAATCAGTCTGGAGGTTCCTCAGAAAATTGGACGTTGAACTTCCTGAGGATCCAGCTATACCTCTCTTGGGCATATACCCAAAAGATGCCCCAACATATAAAAAAGACACATGCTCCACTATGTTCATTGCAACATTATTTATAATAGCCAGAAAATGGAAAGAACCGAGATGCCCTTCAACAGAGGAATGGATACAGAAAATGTGGTACATCTACACAATGGAATATTACTCAGCTATCAAAAACAATGACTTTATGAAATTCGTAGGCAAATGGTTGGAACTGGAAAATATCATCCTGAGTGAGGTAACCCAATCACAGAAAAACACACATGGTATGCACTCATTGATAAGTGGCTATTAGCCCAAATGCTTGAATTACCCTAGATTCCTAGAACAAATGAAACTCAAGACGGATGATCAAAATGTGAATGCTTCACTCCTTCTTTAAAAGGGGTACAAGAATACCCTTTGCAGGGAATAGAGAGGCAAAGATTAAAACAGACACAGAAGGAACACCCATTCAGAGCCTGCCCCACATGTGGCCCATGCATATACAGTCATCCAATTAGACAAGATGGATGAAGCAAAGAAGTGCAGGCCAACAGGATCCGGATGTAGATCTCTCCCGAGAGACACAGCCAGAATACAGCGAACACAGAGGCATATGCCAGCAGCAAACCACTGAATTGAGAATAGGACCCCTGTTGAAGGAATCAGAGAAAGAACTGGAAGAGCTTGAAGGGGCTCGAGACCCCATATGTACAACAATGCCAAGCAACCAGAGCTTCCAGGGACTAAGCCACTACCTAAAGACTAAACGTGGACTGACCCTGGACTCTGACCTCATAGGTAGCAATAAATATCCTAGTAAGAGCACCAGTGGAAGGGGAAGCCCTAGGTCCTGCTAAGACTGAACCCCCAGTGAACTAGACTGTTGGGGGGAGGGTGGCAATGGGGGGGAGGGTGGGGAGGGGAACGCCCATAAAGAAGGGGAGAGGGGAGGGGGATGTTTGCCCGGAATCTGGAAAAGGGAATAACACTCGAAATGTATATAAGAAATACTCAAGTTAATAAAAAAAATGAATTTTAAAAAAAGGAGCATGAAAAATTAAGCAAAACATGAGTCATTTGAAAAGCTAAAACTAATATAATGTTTGAGTTATATGAAAAAGGATATGAATTAGAGGCAAGTAAATTAAAATTTTTGTAGTTGGAAAATAAAAAAAAAGAAAAGAAAACTATACTCAACAATAAAAGAACTTCTGGGGGAAACACCATCTCTGAATTCAATCTGTAGTACAGAGCAACAGTGATTAAAAAAAACAAAACCTGCACAATATTGGTACAGATATTGGTCAATGGAATAGAATTGAAGATCCAGAAATTAACCCACATGCATATGTTCACTTGATCTTTGACAAAAGGTCCTAAACCATCCAGTGGAAAAAAGATAGTATTTTCAACACATAGTGCTTGTTCAACTGGAGGTCAGCATGTGGAAGAATGCAAATCAAACCATTCTTATCACCCTGTACAAAGTTAAAGTTCAAGTGGATCAAGGACCTCCACATAAAAACAGATGTACTCAAACTAATAGAAAAAAAGTAGGGATTAATCTCGAACACATGGGCACTGGTGACAATTTCCTAAACAGAACAGTAATGGCTTATAATTTACGATCAAGAATCAACATGTGGGACCTCATAAAATTGCAAAGCTTCTGTAAGGCAAAGGACATTGTCATTAAGACAAATTGGCAACCAACAAATTGGGAAAAGATCTTACCAATCCTGCATTCCATAGAGGGCGAATATCCAAAATATACAAAGAACTCAAGAAGTTAGACTACAGAGAGTCAAATAACCCTATTAAAAGTGGGGTATAGAGCTAAACAAAGAATTCTCAGCTGAGGAATACTGAAAGGCTGAGAAGTACCTAAAGAAAATTTCAACATCCTAGTCATCAGGGAAATGCAAATCAAAATAACCATGAAATTCCACTTCCTACCAGTAAGAATGACTAAGATCAAAAACTCAGGTGACAACAGATACTGTTGAGGATGGGGAAAAAGAGGAACAGTCCTCCATTGTTAGTTGGATTGCAAACTGGGACAATCACTCTGGAAAACAGGCTGGAGGTAACTCAGAGAATTGGACATTGAACTACCTGAGGACCCAGCTATACCACTCCTGGGCATATAGCCAAAAGATGCTCCAACATACAACAAGGACACATGCTGCACTATGTTCATAACAGCCTTATTTATAGTAGCTAGAAGCTGGAAAGAACCCTGATTTCCTTCAACAGAAGAATTAATACAGAAAATATGGTACATTTATACAATGGAGTACTCTTCAGCTATTAAAAACAATGACTTTGTGAAATTCATAGGCAAATGGATGGAACTAGAAAATATCATCCTGAGTAAAATAACCCAATCACAGAAAAACACACATGGTAAACATGGTACACACTCACAGATATTAGCCCAAAAGCTCTGACTACCCAAGATACAATCCACAGACCACATGAAGCTCAAGAAGTGGAACAACTAAAGTGCAAATGCTTCAGTCTTTCTTAGAAAAGGGAAGAAAAATATTCATAGGAGGGGATATGGAAACAAAGTCTGGAGCAGAGACTGAAGGAATTCACTCTGACCATTCAGAGCCTGCCCCACCTGGGGATCCAGCTCATACACATACAGCCACCAAATCCAGACAATATTGCTGATGCCAAGAAGTGCATGCTGACAGGAGTCTGATATATATTTCTCTTGAGAGACTCTGCCAGAGCATGACAAATACAGAAGTGAATGATCATAGCCAACCATTGAACTGAGAATGGGCTCCCCATTGGAGGAGTTAGAGAAAGGATTGAAGGAGCTGAAGGAGTTTGCAACCCCATAAGAACAACAATATCTATCAACCAGAGCTCCCAAGGACTAAACCATCATCCAAAGTGTACACATGAACAGACCCACGGCTCCAGCTCTATATGAAGCAGAGGATAGCCTTGTTGGTCATCAATGGGAGGAGTGGTCCTTGATCCAGTGTAGGGGAATGTCAGGGCAGGGAAGCAGGAAGGAGTGCGTGGTTGGGTGGGGGAGAGTGGATAACATTTGAAATGTAAATTAAAAAATACCTATAAAAATTGAGGATTTAAGCCACATTTACATGAGTTTTGTGTTAATTTCTACTGATGCCTTAAGATAGTCCCACAAACTTAGTTGCATATAATAGCCCTGAGCAACCAATCTACAGTGTTTAGTATTATAATGGCAGATACAGGACACTGTACATATACTGTCTTTCCTCGTAACAGGTATAGTATCAGGAGCAAATGGTAATGTAAACCACTGGAACTAGCTAAATAATAGTTTTGTGTAGGTTAATTAATTATAGTAGACATAATTGATGATGGTAGTTATAGTGGTTGGTTTTGTGTGTCAACTTGACATAAGTAGCATCCCTCCATGTCCTCCTACTTCCTGACCTACTGGACTTCCAGTACTGACTTCCTTTGGTGATTTGGTGGTTTGGAAGTAGAAGTGGACCTAGTTTGCTTCTTGGTCATGATAGTTTGTACAGGAATAGAAACCCTGACTAAGACAATGATTGAAACAATGCACCAGGACAAAAGAGTTTATGGGAATCCCCTGGGTCTTTCACCCCAGGATTCTTTTTTTATTTTTTAGTTTAGTTTCAAAAATAGTCTCATTTTTAAAAATACACACTTATTAGCTCATAGTGTCTGTGACTTAGAACTCTGGGTACAGGAAAACTTGACTACTTCCTCACAATCAGGCTCCAGAAGTCAGTAAACAAAGTGATGGCAGAACTATGTTCCCATCCAGATAGTGTGGCAGAATTTAGTCCCAAGATCACTCAGATTGATGAATTAAGTTACATAACCAACATCTCCATTCAACACTCTTGTTCCTAACATCCTGAGACCACCTACACATTTTTGTTCATAGTCTATACTTCCTTTTTTCAAAGCCAATGGCAGTAAAGTAGATCAAATCTTTGTTACACTTCCAGTCTTTCAGACTGCACATACTTCTGCTCTCCTTCCTCACTGACTCTTCATCTATAGTCATAAAGTTGTATTTCAACTACTGAGACAACTCAGGATATTGTTTAGATTAATTTTCTAGGAGCTGCCACAGCCATAAAGGCCCTTCCCAGTTGTACCAATACTGATGTGCAGCAGAATAAATAGAAAGAAGTTGACAGTTGTGATGTAACAGTCATTTTGTAACCAGAGCAGTTGTGATGACCCAGGAGACCCTCACCTGAGATTTCAGCTTTCAGGTTACAAGATGGCAGTTACATATGTGATCTTGGGAAGGGTGCTACATACACAGAAAATGGAAGGCTGACTAAGGTTCGGTACTCCATTGAGCTTCCTTGCATCATCTATCATCCATCTGGGGTGGGACATTTCAGTGGAGAAGGGGCTCAAGAATCACACGTGTTCCTGTGACGTGTGCCCCTTGGTTATTATTGAACTTGGATGGAGTTCTGTCTGATTTATCAGAAGTGAATAGGCCTTTCTGTGCATCTCCCCAGGAGAACACCCCACAACAGAAGCTATTTTTGAATTATGGCTGTAACAAGGCTCTAAGCATGCTGACTGAGACATTCTGGTAGAGGCTGAGAATGAACGCACCTCCCTGTTGGTTGTTTCACTCTGTGATATTGAAGCAGTGGAACTGGTTCAGTGTGACATAGCAACAGTAGTAGGACAGACCATACTAGTTGGTAACAAGGACAAAGACAGACTGACCTAAGAATCAATGCAGACCTTTTTTGTTTGCTGCTATTTCAAATTTTGGTATTTGCTACTTACATTTTCCCTGCTCCCTTATTTTCTCCTAAAGCTATAGTTTTTGCAAACCCCACTTATAACCATCATCATTGGAATCATGTCACCCTCAATCCCACAAACTATGTGACCATTTTTGAATGTGGCAAATTATTTTTGCATGTGCAGGAATAGAAACCCTATTGTATTGACTTTAAGGAAGTACTTAAAACTTTAACTGCCTAATTTTGAAAATACCTGCTTCCCCCCAAAAAAGAAAAATAGTAGCTGCCTAGAAAATATAGACAGGAGAAGTAATTTCTGCAGAGCTTTGCTCTTAGATGCTTTTCCCATTCTCATAGATGTTAGAGCAGAGCAATAAATTACACAGAAGCCAGTGTGGGAACTTGGGGAAATAAAACCAGGTATAAATGTCTTCTATGCAGAGAATGACTTTCTGTAAAACCCTATTCACTCAGATATGTTTCTCAGAGCTCACTATGCTGTAATCCATCTGCCAGGTTTGCTTTTAATTGCAGCGCTGTCCAGGGTTCAGCCTTTGAAATCTCTGGTCATGGGGCTGTGACAAGAGCCCAGCTTTGCTTGCCACTTTTAACAGTGACTGAGAAACAAAAGAATGAAGGGGATTTAGATCAAGTGCCATAAGTCAGAACTCAACCAAGCAGGAGCATCTTTGAGGGGGATTTAGGTTTGGGCATCCTCTTCCCTACCACTGTTTTTCATTCCAATCTGAAATCAAATAGATTGGATCCAACAACAATTTAATGAAGATCATGAATTATGTCTATGATAGTGCAGAGGATAACAGTGTGCACTACAAAGATGAGTGCCATTAGATCTGAAGTCATACATTTTGGCTCAGATAGGACAGGAATCCCCAAGTACTCTCAGTCAATAAACCAGTTTCAGTCAATAAAATTGCTTCCAAAAAAGGCAAAACTATATTCACAATTTTCTGGACTGTCATCTATGAACAAGACCTCTAACCATGAATGAGGTTGGATAAATGCCAAGAGATCTGACTCAACAGAACCAACTTCATATTGCAAATATGAGTATACTTATTGAGCTCAAGGATTAGTGCACATGTACAAAAAATAACCACCTTTTTAAATAATTAATATGGCTTTTCTTTAAATTAACTTCACTTAACCACCAGATAGTGGTAAAAATTAGTGAAATCACCAATTTAATTTTAACACTTATGGTTTAGTTATTTAGGCACTCCTTTAGGAATGCTGATGCTTCTCTTGGGTCTAACCCCCTTTAATCAGTCTTCTTTTCCCAAGAAGACAACAGAATAGGAGGCGACAAATGTGATCTTCACATAGTCTTAGAATCAAAACAGGACCGATGTCTGAGGACAATGGCCTTTGCCTTTACCAGTGTGGGGAGATGTCTTTTGCCTACCTGGCTTGCCTGCCAATGTTCAAAGGGAAACCTGAAGTTTCATGGTGGTCTCTCTCCCTTTTGCCCTCACCTATATCAGAGTTCAGTTACTTCTGGGTGCTGCATCCTCTCCATGGATGCTGCTTGCTCCTGCCTTCATATCTCTTTTCTAACCTTGGCCCAGTTTCCCTTACTAAGTCACTACTATAAGATCACTTTTGGGGGTGGGGGAGATCACTTAGGCTCACTGATTCTCAACTCCAAATTTATGACAGAAGAAATAAGATTCAATCAGAAGAGTTAAATGTGTGGACCTCTTCCTGCCAGCAATAAAGCACCACCAGGTTTCGGTTAGTTTGGCTACATCCTAAATGATTTTGTACCTGAGGACAAATAATTCTCTCTCTCTCTCTCTCTCTCTCTCTCTCTCTCTCTCTCTCTCTCTCTCTCTCTCTCTCTCTCTCCCTTCTTTCCCCTTCCCTCCCTCCCACTCTTATATTTCTCCTCATTACCTATAATCATCAAAACTGCCCATTTACTGTCTAAAAAGACAAATTAACTATCCAAGATGACCTCAAGAAACATGAGACTTCAGTCAGATATTTATATCGCTTTCTAAAGCATGTCAAAGGTTAGAGCAGAGGATCGTGAACTGTGTTCTGGGTATTCGAGGTGATTCTTAGATTCTTAGCACATTTTCTGGATATCTGAGACCTTTTCAGATATTACTTCAATTTGCTTAAAAAATATCGAAACACTTGAGATTGGATAAACCTGTAAATAATTTTGGCTTGTTTCTGGAGATGTAAAATCAAGAGGCTTCATCTGATGAGTTTATATTTTCACTGGCCCAGTTCCAAGGTGGCATAGGGCATCACAGCAAGACACTATGGGCATGTGTGCAATCTCTTTTTCTTGTGAAGTCATCAGAGTTCCATCTAATAACCTCACCTCATTTCTAATCATCTCCAAGAGTCCCTTAAACATCACAGTTGAAATAAGTTTTTTTCCCTATAAATACTTCACAATGGAGACTACATTCCAGCACCTGAGTCCTTAATGTCATACTCAAACCACATGGAAATAAGCACAAAGGTCAAAACCATTACTTTCAGCAAGTATGAAGCATAGTAGATTTAATGAGGATTTCAGACTCAGCTCTTGACAATTTGAAAAAAAGATAACAATTTCCATAACATCTTCAATGGCTTATTAAGAAGACAATTTTCTCCCCAAGGGAACCCTCATTTGATACCAGTTTCTAAAAGCTCCCTTGGGCCTCCCTGATCTTCCCGCTTCTTCAATAACAATGGTCTTCACTGGCTGACACCAACCACAGACAAATGGTGTCACATTCATGAAGGTAAAAGAAAAATTCAAGTTATATATTTGAAACCCTGTCAGGATCACTGACAACTTGAGAACTTGAAATCATCATAATATACAACTAAATTTGTGTTCTCACATATATGTAGTACACTGTAGACATGCCTGCTATCTTTCCTCTTCCTCCCTTCTCCCTATTTTACCTTCCATATTCCTAATTGTAACCCTTTTACTCATGTCTTTATTTCTCCCACATGAGAACAGGCATGAGATGCTTTGTCTGACCTATTTAATTTAACATGATGATCTCTAGTTCTATACATTTTCTTGAAAGTGACATACGTTTGTTTCTCTTTAAGCACAGCTTCATTGTCTATACCACAGTATGTCTATTCATTCATCTGCAATGGCCAGATGGGAACCTAGGCTGTTCCAAAACGCTGCTATTGTGACTAATACAGTAAAAATGGCTATGTAAGTGTCTTTGGTTAGCTTTGAGTCTTTTGGTTTTATGCTTAGATATGGTGTGATTGAATGACATGGTAGCTCTAGTTTAGAACCTCCATACTGCCTGCCAAAGAAGCTCAAGACTTTGCATTCCAGCTAGTAGTGATCAAGGTTTGGCATCTTGCCAGCACTTGCATCTGCTTTTGTGATGAATATCAATTCTGATTGGACTGGTATGGAATCTCATTGTAGTTTTGATTCTAGACATCACCCATGTCAGATATCACACGTGTCTCAAAGCGTCAGGTCTTATATTAAGGACTTCAGCCTAATTTGAACTGATTTTTATACAGAGTGAGAGATAACACAGTGATGTTTAATTTCTTCACAAAAAAACTGTGGTTATTCATTCATTTCAGTTTAAATATTTTAGATAATGTAAAATCTGTCACACTCTGTTTTTAAAAGTTCTTTGTATATTCTGAATATTAAACCTCTGTCATATGAATAGCCATACAAGATCCTCTTCCATTCTGTGGACTTCCTCTTCACCCAGTTAATTGTTTCTTTAGGTCTGCAGAAGACTTGAAGTTTCATTTGGTTCCACTTGTCAATCATTGGCCTTAATTCTTGAGCAAATAGACTCCTTGAAAGAAGTACTTTTTGAAAGAAAAAGGTTTCTTCAGGTAAATTTTACATAAAATTTATTTTAAGATTTTGAGCTGAAACTATCATGGTTATATCCCATAACAAATGTCTTTATTAGATAGGGAAACTGGGTTTTGATAGCGCCATCTTCAATCATGAAGAGGCTAAACAATGGGAAAATAAGAAATTCTTGCAAGCCATCATTTGCTAGGAGCTGTGACAGAGTCTCCCTCAAGAGCCTCAGGAGGGAGTGAGGCTCTAATAATATTTCTCTCTCTTTTTTGAATCAGGAGAAAATGTATTGCTGTTGTTTACGGTGCTCAGTTTATGATCATTTATCACAACAACCAAAGAAAGCTAATATAAACAGTGGTGTATTCAACAATCATGACAGGTTCCTGACCCAAATTCCCCAAATCAAAGAATACTAATAAATAACAAGAGAAAGAGCATAAACAAAAGCTAGTGCATGTTTTCATTCTTGTGATATCTAAAATGTTTAAAAGGGAGAAGTAAAGTGATATGTTTTGCTAGTAGATTCCAAAAAGTAAGATATTAATAGCCAGTATAATTAATTATGGGAATACAAAATGGAATAATTATCAGCAAAGTGGGAGATAAACTATCTTTCAAGCATATTATTTCTGGGGCTGTCCTGGCAAATTATTTCTCAGATATTATGGTTTATTCATGTTGATATTATTCATTATGTGCATGCATTTGCACTTTTCTAAAAACAAAAGTCTAGGGCAGATGTGAAAGCACATAAGCAGTGATAAGAATAAGCAGAATACCGTGCCCCCTAGCTGTGAATGAGGCAGAACAGACACCCCTCTAGTAGAGCCAATAACTGCATCTCCCAGTTGTTACTAAATCTTTCTAGATATGAACTTGATCTAAAATAAAACAGAACAAAACAAAACCATGGTTGTTTGGATGAAAGATGCTTTCTATAAGCTTATGCTTCGAACACTTCGAAGTCAGGTGAGTGCAGCAAGCACTTCTGTCTGCTGAGCCACATTTCCATCTCCCATGAGGCTATTGGTTCATCTAATTTGCCTTCCTTCAAGGGTACTCTGATTTATTCTTTGTATCTTTCCAGGTGCTGCTTTTCTTCACTCCTTTGCACTGTACTTACAAGGAACAATATGCTGGCTTTCTTTTTGCACCTCTTGCTGATATGAGGCTACCAAGTAAAATTTCAAAACCTTATAAAGACTATGAGAATTTACAGTCTTCAAATTTCAAAGAAAGGCTAAAGTATCTAAAGGTGCACAGGTGGCCTTGGTTCCCCAGTTGGTGGCATTGTTTGGGATGGTTATGGAACGTTTAGGATGCTGAGCCTTATTGTCAAGTTGTTAGTCTCTACTTTTATTCCTATCTAGTCCAGAAGGAAGCTTCTCTGAGCAAGACACTGATCAAGTATAACAGAATGTTACTAGCAATCTCTGGTCACCTGATCAGTATCCAGGATGGGTTCTATCTGATTGTATCTACAGCCCACTCTATAAAATAGAACCCATCCCAGGTACTGCTCAGGTAACCAAGAACCCGAAACTAGACATGCTAAGAACCTAGGGGAAAACCAAATACTCCTGTTCTGCTAAAGAATATAGCAATAAAATGATGTTGGTCATTTTCACTGCTATAAGATGAAACCTCAAAGTAATTTTTATTTGTACTTCTCTGAAGACTAAGCATGTTAAACATTTCTTTAAGTGCTTCTCAGCCATTTGTGTTTTATCTTTGCTAATGTTCTGTTAATAAAACTGCATCCCATCTTTAACTGGGTTGTTTCTTTTCTTGGTGTCCAATATGTTTCTTTTTGTTTTGTTTTTCAGTTCTTCACATATTTTAGATATTAACCCTTTGTTGGATATACATTTGGAAAAGAAATATTTTCCCATTCTATAGCCTGTAGTTTTATTCAAATGATGGTGTTTTTTTGCTAGGCAGAAGCTTTTCAATTTCAGGAGTTTCTATTAAGTATTGTTATTCTTAGCATCTGGACTATCAGTGCTCTGTAGAGACAGTTCTTTCCTTTGCCAATGAGTTCAAGACTATCCCCTGCTTCTTCTAGCAGATTCTGTATATCTAGCCTTATATTGAGATTTTTGATCCATTTGCAGTTGAGTTTTGTGCAGGGTGATAAACATGAAACTATTTTCATTCTTCTATATACAGACATTCAATTTGACCAGCACCATTTGTTAGAGATGTTGTCTTTTATTTTTCAGTGTGCATTTCTGCCTTCTTCATCAAAAATCCATAGGTATATGGATTTATTTGTGGGCCTCCAATACCATTTCATTGATTAACATGTATGTTTTTATGCAAATATCATCCTATTTTTTTAGTGTATTATAGACATTTTGAGATTCAGGATGAAGATACCTCCAGCAGTTCAGTTATTATTAATAATTTCTTTCACTATTTGGTATTCTTTGTCTTTCCAAATGAAGCTAAGAATAATCATTTCATGTTTATGTTAAAAATTGTGTTGGAAATTTGATGGGGACATGACTTTTGGTAGGATTTTTACAATACTTATTCATGAGCATAGGCTATATTCTGACATCTTTAATTTATTTCTTCAATGACTTATACTTTTTATCATACAAGATTTTAATTTTCTTGGTTAAAGGTATCCATAAAGGTAAACATACTTTATATTACTTGAGACTATTGTTAAATGTGTTGTTTCCCTGATTTCTTCCTCGGTCCATTTATCATTTGTGTACAGAATTGCTACTGATTTTTTGAGTGTTGATGAAAGTGTTTATCAGCTGTAGGAGTTTCCTGGTGGAATTTTTAGGGTCACTTTTATATACTTTCATAACATGTACAAATGAAGATAGTTTGGCTTTCTCCTTTCCAATTTATATCTCCTTGATCTCCTTTAGTTGTCTTGTTGCTCTAGCTAATATTTGAAGTAATATATATTGAATATCTATGGAGAGAGTTGATAAACTTGTATTGTTACTGATTTTAATGGAAATGCCTTGAGTTCCACTCCTTTAGTTTAACATCAGCTATGGGATTGCTGTAAATTACCTTTATTATGTTTTAGTATGTCCCTGTATCCCTAGAGTCAAGGACTTGATTTACATGTGTTGAGCTGTCCTGGGATAGGATGAAGCTTACTTCGGAGGATGATCTTTCTAACATATTCTTCGATTAGATTGTAAGTATACTATTGAGCATTTTTGCATCTACATTCAGAGGGAGCTTGGTCTGTAATTCTCTTAATTTGTTAGGTAGGTATTTGGTTTAGGTATTAGAGTTACTGTGGTCTCATAAGTCAAATTGGACAATGTTCTATCTGTTTCTATTTTGTGGAATAATTTTAGGAGGAATGGAGTTAACTTTTCTTTGAAAGTCTGATAGAATTCTGCACTAATGTCTTTAGGCCCTGGTTTTTTGTTTGTTTATTTGTTTGCTCATTTATTTTTGCTTTGCTTTTTGTTTTTGTTTTTGATTTTCAATGACTGTTTCTATGTACAATGAGTTATATGACAGCACCCACGCCATCATGGTACTGAGAATCAGGTGTAGGCCTGCGGGATTTAAGAAAAAGACACATATTCAGGTCATTCATGTTACAAAAGTGCCAAAGCTTTACTGAGGTTCACAGTATATATACCCCAAATTCACTGGGTAGAAAATTCCACAAAGCACAGTGGAAAAACAAGATGTTGGGAGCAATGCCCTTGAAGTCCTCCATTATTGATGTTATTATTATGGTTAGAATTAAGTATGCCTAGGTTCATGGAAAATCCCCAGCCAGTTGCAGAAGACTAATACAAATCTGGTGGTCAGGATATGATAAAGTTCTGACCTTGCTGAGAAATACATCTGATGTCAAAATACCCAATGTGATGACCTGTAACCCTTCTGAAAAACCAACATCCTGCTGACTAATAGATATGACAAACCTGTGACCTTTCTGACATCCTGTAAACATCAGCCGATTTTGTGACCACACGAATATTGTGTCCTTGGCCTGCATAAATGTTTCTTACTTCCCCCCTCACTCTGTTACCCATGTTATGGTATAAATTCAGCCTTGGGAAAAAATAAAATTGTCACCTTGATCAGACTCTTGTCTTGGTGTCCTTCTTCCCATCCCTTGTCCCCCATTCTCTTCCAGGTACCCTCAGCACCCATCATTGACAACGAGTTTACATTCTCAGCAGGAAAACAGAAAAGGAAACCAAGAATTGACATCAAAGATGTTACCCCCCATGACCAAACAGCAAGGCCAGGAAGTACCTTTCTAAAGAACAAAGGCTTTCACATGCATCAGCAAGGCTCAGCAGGGGGTAAACACTTAGGGAGTAGGGCAGGAGGGTCGGACAAGTCCCCCTTTGTTATTTTTTAAAGTAGCACCTCTCTTAGGTCACTTTGGGAAAACAAACACCTTTGCCCATCTTTGGAATATCTGCCAGTCTCAGAGCCCCTGTCTTAGGTGGGCATTGGTTCCAAAGAGTTGCCATCTTTGGTTAACTACTTTTCGTAAAGGCTGAGACAGACTTGGGCAGAGGGATTGTCTCCTGCCAAAGAGAGAAACATCTGCCTAGTCATAATACTGAGGATAACTGTAAGGTTTCACAGAAACATGTGTGAAAATAAGAGAACAGGAGACCATAAAAGATCAAGCTGTTCCTGTAAAAGCAGTGTCTATTGATTTAAATTTAGAATTCTCAATTGTTAGCAACTTCTCCTGAAAGCATATACCCTGTGCTTACCTTAACAATAGATTGGGGGAGGGCAATCCCAGACACTGCAGTCGCAGTGGCCGCAGTGGCAATGGCTGCTACAATAGCAGCAATGATGTCAAAGTCTCTCTCATGACTATTCAGTATCAGCTATGTTTGTCTCCCGAATGACCAACAGGCAGTGGAGCCATGCCTAAAATCCACACAACCAGTGCAGAGTTCCCTGGTCCCCAGCAGCTTCATGCATATGGCATTCTTGGGAAGAATAGTCAAGACTATCTCCAGCATTAGTTCCATTTGGGTAACACAAAGATCATCAATCCATTGTTACAAATGCATAAATCTTCTTGAATACTCAAAACATTAACACCTTTGTCAAATGATTAACAAAAGTAACTGTCTTAACTTCTTGGGTCAAAGCAATAGTGTTAATTAAATAGCTATACTACTATACCAGCAATAATCAAACCCAATATCCTATAACTTCTGCTTAAAGCCTGACTCACATCTTCTAACATTTGTAAGCCTTTTTCAGAACATCAAGGTTCTATAATATTCACAAGCAATAAAACAAAAGCTGGTATATGCCAGATTTCAATACAGTAACAAAATTAGAAAGTGTACAATCACTATAACTTACATAAAATACTGTAGAAGAAGCAAAAGTAATTTTAATATGACCAAATAATAAAAGATTAGGGATTTTAACACATGCACTAACATTTGTTGAAAATCCAGATACTTTTTCAAATTTATCCACTGCAAATGTAACTTCATACAAGACAACTGTGAATTTTTTTGCCTTTTTCTTTTTCTTTTTCTTTTTTTTTTTTTTTTCAGAGCTGGGGACAGAACCCAGGGCCTTGCACTTGCTAGGCAAGTGCTCTACCACTGAGCTAAATCCCCAACCCAACAACTGTGAATTTTTAAATGTCTCTGAAAATGTTCAGAACCAATCTTCCAAATGAAAACTGTAATTTCCAATATTGGATTGACCAGTCTATGATTGGGTCAGAATAACTTGTCACAAGAGAAGAGCCATAACTTCTCTTTGATTTCTGAAGCCATTTTCCACAGTCTCCATCTTTTCTGTCCTACAAGGTCTAAAAGCTTGAAGCAAGGCAGCTTGTCCAATCTAGGGTATAAGCAAGTAAATATGGGTCAGGAACATATATCCAAAAGAGCTTCCCAGTCACCACTGTCAGGGCACTCAGCAAGCTCGTAGGTCAATATTCTTTGTCCCAGCATCAGAATGTCTCACCAGTCACTCTGGTAGCTAGCACTCTACTGTAGCATCCTGCAGAAAAAACACAAACATGCCCTCTTCCCCATATTAAATACCTGAACAGGATCATGCCATATGTCAGTAAGTGGATCCTTCCAATTAATCTAGGTATAAGTATGCCTAGTTGTAGCATGCCACAGACACTCAGAGAGTTCCTTAGCATCCAAACTTTAAAATTTAAAATAAAACGAGTATTATTTAAATAATTGTATGGTATACAGGGATATAAATCCCCTTTTTATTCATGAAGATATTGTTTTAAAGTTTTATAATACCTGTTTTACAATATCTTGTCCTTGAGAATTATAAGGAATCTCAATAATATGGGTAACATCTTTTTGTCAAATATTATTAGGATGTAACCCTCTTGGGTTAACTCCCAAACTGGGAGAGGAAATAAATGGTACATACTGGGGATATTGATTGACTATTTGGGTTGCTTCTTTTTAACTTATTCCATTGTGGAACATCAAAGAGTTGTCATTAAGATGATATTTTCTATGTATCTGTAAAGCTTTATCATAGGCAGTACTATTTATTAATATATAACATTGAGACTGAGTGTAAGTATACATATAAGGCAACTCATTGCCTTGTGTTAAGGGGTCAGGTAACATGGAATGTATATAGCCTACAAAAATAGGTTCCTGATGCTGTGACAGCAAAGCCTGTACTTGTTTTTTTTTTTTTTTTTATTATCTTGAGTATTTCTTATATACATTTCAAGTGTTATTCCCTTTCCCGGTTTCCAGACAGACATCACCCTCCCCCCTCCCCTTCCTTGTGGGTGTTCCCCTCCCAAACCTCCCCCCATTGCCACCCTCCCCGCATAGTCTAGTTCACTGGGGGTTCAGTCTTAGCAGGACCCAGGGCTTCCCCTTCCACTGGTGCTCTTACTAGGATATTCATTGCTACCTATGGGGACAGAGTCCAGGGTCAGTCCATGTATAGTCTTTAGGTAGTAAAGCCTGTACTTGTAATAAGCAGCCACAAATGGTTGAAACAGGAGCAACAAAGGCAATGGTCTCAAGGCGTAACAATCTGAGACACATATCAGTGCATATGTTATAAGGTTCATCAGGAAACATTACCAGAACTAGTTGTAAAGCTTTTAATTTTGTTAGCTGTGTAAAACAATTTGGAATTTTTATAACCTCTACCTTCCTTCCAGGCACTACTGTAGCACGTCTATTGAAAGAACCATCAGTATCATCTATATAATGAATAATATATAACTATGGATACTTCTGCCTCAAAGGCTTTAGGGCAGAGGCTATATACACCTGACACATAGTAGGACTATTGGCCATCCCCTGGGGTAACACAACCCAATGATAGGGATGAGAAGGCTCCTGAAAATTTATGGAAGGAATGTTAAAAGCAAATCTCTCATAATCTTTAGGATTTGGTGGAATAGTAAAGAAACAATCTTTTAAGTCAATAGCTATCATATGCCAATGTTTTGGTATAGATACAGAGGAAGGGAGACCAGGCTAAGCAGGTCCCATAAGCATCATAGGTTTTGTAATTTCCCTCAAATCTTATAGTACTCTCCACCTTCCAGACTTTTTCTTAAAAAAAAGTGAGTGTATGCCAAGGGAAAGTAGAAGGAACAATATGACTAGCTTTTAACTGTTCCTATACTAATTGATGAGCTGTCTCCAATTTTTCCTTGGACAGGGGCCACTTTGGAATCGACGGCAGATCATTTGACTTCCAGGTGATGGGCAAAGGTTTAACATGTTCATTTACAGTGACCCTTAAATTTCCCAAGCATGTTTTATCAAGAGGAGGTTTATTAATTTTAGCTCTTTACTTACACTATAAGGTTTGCCTTGTAAATTTTTGTCCAATCCTCTCCCTGGGACAAAGCCTTATTTCCTCATCATGTTTCGTACAGGCTGAGCTGTCAGCACAGCCCCCATATCATCGATTACATCTCCTCCCCACAACTTGATAGATATTTGTTCTAAAACACAAGGCTGAGATCATCCCTCATATTCTTCCTCATCTCTCCATTTAAGAATCTTGTTGCTTTTTTGAGGAACTGTAGCTGTTCCCATTCCTTGTAAAGTATATAATGACTAATTACATTTTTACTTGCTTTTTCTGATAAAGCAGTTGTAACCAGAAAGCCAGAAAAAGTGGCAACAGTTACAAATAAGTATTTTAATTTTCCTAAACCAGTCTAAAATATTTTTATGATTTTGTCTACAGTTCTGTATTAACACAATACAGCTTCATAATAGAATGTTTAAACTTTACTTGGAGATGAAGCAAAATAAATCTACATTAATGGTCCCTTTTGCCAAAGGACTGAGGTGGGTATGAACAACCAACTATTGGTCATAGTCTATATAATTAATGTATCTGTTGTTGACACATAGCTTTCTTTACTTTCTGTAAAGCTATTCAGTGCCTTATCAGTTAATTGTCTAGGGTAATTAGGATTTGCATCTCCCTTGAGGATATCAAACAAAGGCTTAAGCCTCCTGTGGTAAACATAAGGTTAGGTCTTACCCAATTAACATATCTTAGAAGCTTTTAAAAGTAATTTAAAGTAAACATTTCAATTTTCTGTGCCACAATTTGATTAGGATGTAACTGATATCTCAAATATTGAAAAGGACATTGTCTTTGAATCTTTTCTGGAGCAAAAACTACTACAAAAATTTAAAGCTCATTGTAAGAGCAAAGGCTTGTAGTAAAACCTACTTCAACTAATAAAATACCATCCATATAATGAATAATATACACTGGATGATTCAAAGCGGCTAACATCTTGTATTGAAGCAGTGACAAAATTTTTACATAATGTAGGGCTATTAGACATTCCTTTGTAAAACTTTCTAATGATACCACTTCATGGGATCTCCAAAATTATAAGCAAGCTCACTAATGAAAATCTTTCACAATCACAAGGATGTAAAGAAACAGCATAAAAATAATCCTCCACATCCATAATAATTTATATGTATTTCTTGAAATGGCAGTTGGAGTGAGAAAAGAGGCTGTAGCCTTCTTACAAGTTCCATAGCCTCATCAACCCTTCATAAATCCTGCAACAACCTCTACCTGTTTGATTTTTTTCTTAATTAAATATGTGTGAGTTAGAATCTTGAGCCTGTCTATGATCAAACTGCAAACTGTAGCCAATGTAACATTGGCAATTTAATTACAATCTTTAAGTTTCCCTTGTAACAACAGAGCACAACCACAACTCTAGAAAGCAAACCACAACCCCCAACAAACAATCTAGTTTCTAAAATCTATTTTCTCCAAAACACCAAGTCCATCCCTCATGCTACAAAGTTTGACTGCCAATTCCTGCACATGAATGCACAATGGTACAGCCTCCAATACCTCAAAGAGATAACTTCCTTAAATCTTATCTTTTATAAGTCTGGTTTCTAGAATAAGAACTACACGAATATTTCCCAAGTTAGAGGTATCTTTAGAGACCTGTTTGCCTGGGTTGGCTCATGTCACATGTTGTCTAGAATGACTCCCTCCAAATTACCAGTTTTAAAGCCAACTTTCTGTTACTAATGTTACAAATTTTTAACCATATGCCATAACTTAAAAGCCAATAATCTACAACCAAGACATGTACAGCATATTTATACATTTAAAACTAATCAGAAGCAAAAAAAATGAAGTGGATACACATATCTTTAATAATTAGAGAAAACACAATTCCTACTTTTTCTAGCTGTAATTTTAAGAGAAGCACCTTGTCACCTGCTAAATCCAATAATCACAGTCAGAAATTTTTCTAAGAGAAACAACCATAGGCTTCCTTACCACAGAAGCTGAGAAGTTGCTGGCCCCTTTAAGATCAGCTTGTGCAGACACTCAGCCCCTGGGGTTGTGGTGGGGGGCTCTTCTCCAGCTGACCAAGACTCCTAGCTAGAGGTACAGGGCTCCAAAGGCCAATTGAAACTGCTATTTATTTATTTATTTATTTATTTATTTATTTTTGAAACGAGTTAAAATTAAATCAAGGTGTGAACAACCAGCATTTAAAGTTTTAACCATTTTTTTTCTTCTGAACATGAAACACAAAATATTCAAGCAACGAGAAACAAAAATTGCAAACATAAACTGACAGACATGGACAGCTTGGTGCAGAAAGGACAGACAATAGACATAGAGGGAGAGAACTAGATGGTATTCCACCAAAGGGACCCAGATATCCTACCTAAAAGAATCCAGAACTAGAAATAAGCATTTCTTCAATAGGACCCAGCAAAGAGTCAGGACATCTCCCACCTTCTTCTATCCCTAGGAGAGCTCCAAAAAAGCTTATGTTCATTTTTCTTATCTTTCGCCAAAGCTTCCCCAGAGAATCAGAGAGGACTACTTTTCTCAAACCCATTCTCTGTCATGTCTAGGGTGTAAACTGTCTCTAGTCAGGGTCCAAAGACTAAAAGCATCTATGAGAATTGACTTTACTTCTCTAGATTTTAGGATAACTCTAAAAGAAAACACACACACACACACACACACACACACACACACATACACACACACACACACAAACTTTACCATTACCTTGTCCATTTTTACAAGGTTTATTTACCTCTGGCCTAAATCTTTTTTACTTTCCTTCCCAGGAACTTTCAATTCCCATGGTGTCCTTCACTGTATCCTGGTACTGGGGCCCAACTTTGTGATGCCATTCACCCAATACATTCCTTCCACTTTGCCAGCCCTTCTGGAAAGATGGTAGGGACTCCTCTCTTTTCTGATCTCAGTGGGGCCTCCACTTGACAGTGCCCCCGCCATCACCTTACTGAGAACTGGGAGTAGGCCTGCAGGATTTAAGAAAAAGATATACTCAGGTCATTAGTGTTCCTAGAATGCCAAAGCTTTACTGAGGTTCACAGTATATATACCCCAAATTCACTGGGTGGAAAATCTCAAAAAGCACAATGGAAAAATGGGTTTACATTCTCAGCAGGAAAACAGAAACTGAAACCAAAATCGGACATCAAAGATGTTACCCCCCAGGTGTTACCATCCATGGCCAAACAGCAAAGGCCAGGAAGTATCTTTCTAAACAACAAAGGCTTTCACATTTCAGCAAGGCTCAGCAGGGGGTAAACACTGCCTGGGCCTGGGATGGTCTGATATGTTTATATTGCTTATCTGATCTCAATATAACTTTTAGGTTGCATATCTCAAGAAAATTACTCATTTCTTTTTGATTTTCCAGTTTGGTCAAGTACAGGTATAGTCTTGAGATACTCTAGATTTCCACAGTATTTGTTCTCTGTTGTTTATCCCATTTTCATTTATAATTTCGTTTACTAAGGATCCTCTCTCTGTGTGTTTTTATTCATTTGGTTAAGGCTTTCTAATTTTATGAATTTTCCTTAAAGGACCAATTTTTTTATTTAATTACATTTCAAATGTTATTCCCTTTACCAGTTTACTGGACATAACTGGGAAAGCCTCCTATTCCATCCCACTCCCCTTCTTTGGAGTATTGCTGTCCTCAACCACCCCCTCACATTCTCCTACACTGGGGATTCCACCTGGCAGGAACAAGTGCTTCTCCTCTCATCATATGCAGCTGGAGCCATGGGTCAGTCCATGTGTAGTCTTTGGTTAGTGGTTTAGTCCCTGGGAGCTCTGGTTGGTTGGCATTGTTGTTCTTATGGGGTTGCAGCACCTTCAGCTCTTTCAATCCTTTCTCGAATTCCTCCAACAGGGGTGCCATTCTCAGTTCAAAGGTTTGCTGCTAGCATTTGCCTCTGTATTTGACATGCTCTGACTGTGCCTCTCAGGAGACATCTATATCCAGTTCCTGTCAGCATGGGCTTTATCAATCTTACCTAGTTTTGGTGGCTGTGTATGTATGTGTGTGTGTGTGTGTGTGTGTGTGTGCCACATATGGGACAGGCTCTGAATGGCCATTCCTTCACTCTCTGCTCCAAACTTTGCCCCCATACTCCCTCTTAGGTAAATTTTTGTTCCCCCTTTTTATGAAGCAGTTAAGCATCTAAACACTTGATCGTCCTTCTTGAGCTTCATGTGGTCTGTGAATTGTATCTTGGGGAATTCTAGCTTTTGGGCTAACTAATATCCACTTATCAATGAATGCATACCATGTGTGTTTTTCTGTGATTGGTTTACATAACTCAGGATGATATTTTCTACTTCCAAACATTTGCCTATGAATTCAATGAAGTTGTTTTTGATAGCTGAGTAGAACTCCATTGTGTAGATGTACCACATTTTCTGTATTCATTTCTCTGTTGATGGGCATCTGGGTACTTTCCAGCTTCTGGCTATTATAAATAAGGCTGCTATGAACATAATGGAGCAAGCGGCTTTGTTGTATGTTGGAGCATCTTTTGGGTATATGCCCAAGAGAGGTATAACTGGGTCCTCAGGTAGTGCAATGTCCAATTTTCTGAGGAACCTCTACACTGATTTCCAAAGTGGTTATACCTGTTTGCAATCCCACAAACAATGGAGAAGTGTTCCTCTTTCTTCATATCCTTACCTGAGTTTTTGATCTTAGCCATTCTGAATGGTGCTAGGTAGAATCTCAGGGTTGTTTCGATTTGTATTTCCCTCATGACTAAGGATGGTGAACGTTTCTTTAGGGACTTGTCAGCCATTCGATATTCCTCAGCTAAGAATTCTTTGTTTAGCTCAGTACCCCATTTTAATAGGGGTATTTGGCTCTCTCAAGAAGTCTAACCTCTTGAACTCTTTGTATATTTCAGATATTAGCCCTCTATCAAATGTAGGATTAGTAAAGATCTTTTCCCAATCTGTTGGTTGCTGTTTAGTCCTAATGACAGTTTCCTGTGCCTTACAGAAGCTTTGCAGTTTTATGAGGTCCCATTTGTCGATTCTTGAATTAGAGAATAAGTCATTGGTGTATTATTCATGAAGTTTTCCCCAGTGCCCATGTGATAAAGATTCTTCCCCACTTTTTCTTTTTATTTCTTTGAGATTTCTTTGAGATTCTTTCCAATTTTATGCGGAGGTCCTTGTTCCACTTGGACTTAAGCTTTGTTTAGGGCAATAAGAATGGATGAATTTGCATTCTTCTACATGCTGACCTCCAGTTGAACCAGCACCATTTGTTGAAATGTTATCACTTGTTTTTTCCACTGGATGGTTTTATTTTCTTTGTCAAAGATCACGTGACCATAGGTGTGTGGGTTCATTTCTGGGTCTTAAATTCTATTCCATTGATCTACCTGCCTGTCTCTGTACCAATACCATACAGTTTTTAATCACTATTGCTCTGTAATACTGCTTGAAGTCAGGGATGATGATTCCCCCAGATGTTCTTTTATTGTTGAGGATAGTTTTTGCTCTCCTGATTTTTGGTTTTTTGTTTGTTTCTTTCTTTGTTTTTGTTATTTCAAGTGAATTTGCAAATTGCTCTTTCTAACTCTATGAAAAATTGAGTTGGACTTTTAATGGGGATTGCATTGAATCTATAGATTTCTTTTGGCAAAATGTCCATTTTTACTATATTAATCCTGCCATTCCATGAGCATGGGAGGTCTTTTCATCTTCTGAAATCTTCTTCAATTTCTTTCTTCAGAGACTTGAAGTTCTTGTCACATAGATCTTTCACTTGCTTGGTAAGAGTCATACTGAGGTATTTTATGATACTTGTGACTATTGTGTGTCATCTTCCTAATTTCTTTCTAAGCCTGTTTATCATTTGAGTAGAGGAAGGCTACTGATATTTTTGAGTTAAATTTATACCCAGCCATTTTGCTGAAGTTGTTTTTCAGGCTTACTAGTTCTCTGGTGGAACTTTTGGGGTCACTTAAGTATATCATCTGCAAATAGTGATATTTTGGCTCTTTGCTTTCCAGTTTGTATCCCTTTGACCTCCTTTTATTTTCTGTCTAGGATTATATTGAGTGAGTAGGGAGAAAGTAGAGAGCTTTGTCTAGTCCCTGATTTTAGTGGGATTGGTTCAAGTTTCTTTCCATTTATTTTATTGTTGTCTACTGGTTTGCTGTATATTGCTTTTACTAAGTTTAGGTATGGACCTTGAATTCCTGATCTTTCCAGGACTTTTATCATGAAGGGGTGTTGAATTTTGTCAAATGCTTTCTCAGCATCTAATGAAATGATCATGTGTTTTTTTGCTTTCAGTTTTTTTTTTTCATAGTGGATTACTTTGATGGATTTCGGTATATTGAACAATCCCTGCATCCCTGGGATGAAGCCTACTTGATCATGATGGATAATCACTTTGATATGTTCTTGGATACTGTTGGCAAAAATTTCATTGAGTATTTCTGCTTCAATATTCATAAGGAAAATTGGTCTGAAGTTCTCTTTCTTTGTTGGGTATTGGTGTTGTTTAGGTATAAAAATAATTATGGCTTCATAGAAGGAAGTTGGTAGTGCTCCTTCTGTTTCTATTTTGTGGAATAGTTTGGACAGTATTGGTGTGAGGTTTTCTATGAAGGTATAATAGAATTCTCCACTAAACCCATCTGGTCCTGGGCTCTTTTTGGTTGGGAGACTTTTAATGACTGTATTTTTATTTGTTTTAGGACTTATGGGTTTATGATTTAACTTTGGTACCTGGTATCTTTCTAGAAAATTGTCCATTTCATCAAGATTTTCCAGTTTTGTTGAATATAGGCTTATGCAGTAGGATCTGATATTTTGAATTTCCTCCGATTTTGTGGTTATGTCTCCCTTTTCACTTTTGATTTTGTTAATTTGGATCCTGTCATTGTGCTCTCTGGTTGGTCTGGCTAAGAGTTTAATCTATCTTGTTGATTTTCTCAAAGAGCCTCTTCCTGGTTTTGTTGATTCTTTGTATAGTCCTTTTTGTTTCTACTTGGTTGATATCAGCCGTAAATTTGAATATTTCCTGTCTCCTACTCCTGTAGACCTGTTTTCTTTCAGAAGGATCTGGGAACGGAGAGTTGCCCCTGGGTTTGTGTTACCTATAGTCTCCAGGTGGGTTGCTTCTTACAGAACAGTTTGCACCCACAACTGACTTCACTAGCACAGATTTTGATAAAAGAAAGGACAACATATATACCTTTGGTTGCAAAACAAATGGTGGGTAGATAGATCCAGTACTCATCTTGTTACCTGGGAGGAGAAAACTCCCTCCTCAGAGCCTCTGGAATTCCCCAGTAAATTTAAAAGTAATCTTCTGAACAAAAGCATATTCTTGTATGCCAAATTAGCAAATGTCTATCATAACAAACTGTTGGGTTTTCCTTGGATTTTTTTCAGTCTTTGCCTCCTTGGTTTCTACAATTTCCAGCTTAAATTTGCAAATGTATGACAGAAACTAAGAGATTGAGACTAAGTAATTTTGTTCAAAACATTTACTAACCCAATTTGAGTTTTAAATTATTTGTTATAAATGTATCTTGACAACACGTGTGATACATTTTCAAATAATTTTAAAAACTATTACACCTTTATTTGCTCTACTAACCAAGATGATACTGGAAGAGATAAAATTAACAAAGAGATAATGGAGAAGAAAGAATATGTAATATTTCCAGTGAACCTATTTAGAGTAGTAAGGACAACTGACTTCTTACCAGTATAATCATTAAATCCAATGACCAAAAATAGTAAGTTTAGAGCAATCACTTGATCACATATTAGGGGTGAGCTACAGTTTTACTGCTAGTCTTGTTAAATTGGACTTGCATTTATTTTAATCAAGGCATTTTTTTATTTGTTTTTTAATTCATCCTGAGGTTTCTTCTCTATAATACTAAATGATTACCTAGAAAGATCAAGTGACTAGAGTGACTACTAAAGTGGTAAATTCAGTATGACAGGCAAAGTTACAATATAAAATAATGCATAAGTCAGCTCAGCATGCTCATTATGCACTCTCTCAATTCAGGGAGCTGTCCTAAGTTCTAAATGAACAGAGAGATGAGCCTGACCCTCACTTTCACAGGCCACATACAAATAGCTATATAACAAAGGATATGTTAGCTAATGGAAGGGGTGTGTTCTTCAAGAAATACAGAAGAATCTTTATAGAGCAAGGGTAAGAGAAAAAGAGATGTTTACTTCTAACATGCACACAATAAGATCTTCTGATCACAAACCTTACTTCAGCCTTCTCAACCTCATCTGATGTCAAGTCATTCTTCCAGTGACTCAAGTAAACACATCTTTCAGGCACTAAGAAAGTCTATTTTCCAGTTATCTGGAACTTACCCACCTTTTAGCAGCTTTACTACTACTATAGTGTTGTGAATTACTATCCTAACTTGCCAGGATTACTGTAATATCTGCACATTGGTCTCTCTGGTTTTACTCTTAACTTTCTGAGTTAGAGTTCTTCAGAGAGACAAAAGCAATACAGTAATTGTGTGTGTGTGTGTGTGTGTGTGTGTGTGTGTGTGTGTGTGTGTGTGTATAGAAGCTGAAGAGCTCTTTGGACTATTGTCTATAGCTTAAGACTATGGAATGTTGGTCCAAGTGTATAAGTTTCAGACACAGGAAACCTGATAATGCAATCTTCAGTCTGAGGCTAAATTGAAAAATCCTAAAGGTGGCTGTTTGTTCAGGTTTTAATGTTTAACAGCTACATGTCCTGGAGTTTTGATGGCAACTAGACAGGAGTATGTCCCAATTCTAAGACAAAGAAGCTATCATATTTTCTCTGATATTTCTTTGTATCTGGGACACCAGCCAATTGGGTAATGTGTATCCACAGTGAGCACAGATCTTCCTGACTCAGAATTCCAACTCATAAACTAATCTTTGCTGAGAATAGTCTCATAAGTACAGTCAAAGCAATGCTTTACCAGCTAACTGTCTGGATACCCCTTAATCCAATCACTTAAAATTGACTATTACACATGATGTGGCTTATGCTAAGCACAGGAGAGCAGCCAAATAATTTTTTAAACATATAAAGTAAGTCATGTCATTCCTTTTCTCAAAACTCTCTAAAGTCTCTACAAGGAAAGGCTGACAAGAATCCTGCATAATATGACTTCTTGATTATTCTCTGAATCACTCCTATGGGATACTTGTACCTAAATATCCATGAGATAAGCAAGTCACAGAAAGACAAGTACCATGTGTGAATTTAAGAGTTAATATTAGAGAAACAAAGTATACCATGTGGTGTCTAGGGTCTAAGAGAAGAATAAGTTAGAAGATGGTGTCAAACCATGCAAAATTTCAGTGACAGAGAAGAATATGTTCAAGAGAACCATTGTATGATATGATGCTGTCCTCCCTGGTGCCTCTTGCTGTGTCTTGACATATTGATGTGTAGGATGCCAGATATCTCTGCTCAAAGGGAGTGAATCATCTATCCCTTTCCCTGGCTCTGAGAGCTGAAAGCTGCCTTGGTAATGACTACTATTTTTAGCCACCAAGTATCACCTATGCACCCAGGGGGGGATATCTTATTTTCAAGAACAAGGTAGTTCTTTTCCAATAATTTAATATGGCACTGTTATATGCACCTCCACAGAAATGCAATAACATTGTCAATAGATAGTAAAATAAAAATAACTAATGAGAGAAAACTACCTAATGTCAAAAAGTATGTAGCAACTTTTGTCCTGATTTATTTATTACTAGTGAAAGTTTCCAAATAATTTCATTTCCCCTGAAGACTTTCCTCTGTGCCACAAATCATCATGAACTTCAAATGTATTTAAGAGAGGACAAACATGGTTCTTTGCTTTCCCAAAGACATAAATCAATAGATTTCACCCAAAGAAATTCAAGTTCCCTCTTAAGTGTTAACATGTGGTGGTTTCCTTCTGAGAAATGGTTCCTAAAAGCTTTACTGTGCTCAGGCTTTTTACTTCCTTCTGTGTACCACATGATCCACACGATCATATTGATATGTTCATGGTTCACAATTTAAAATAACTTTCCTGTTTAAAGGAATACCTAGTAGCATACTATTTACTCTTGAAGGTCATTTCTATAAAACTGTTGTACTTTAAGTCAGTGCTCAAAGTAACTTCATGAAGGAATCTATATCTGAGACTAAAGGTGTGTTCTTAGCTTGTAAGATTGGGGTTTCTAGGGTACACTATTGAGATATCTAATTCTTTACATTGTGGTCCTTTTGTTTGGAATGTAAATTTCATCAACCTAAATCAACAAATCTTCCCAGGCTGTTCCCTCTCTCTTTGTCTGTCCCAAACAACTTTGGTAATGATGAATGCCACCTTCACAATCAAAGGACAAGTATTCTTACTTTGCTCTTCCTAGAAAAGCACTGTATATTTCAAGGTAAATTACAATTGCCTGGGCAAATAGCATTAACTGCTAAATTTATCTAAATAATCTAAAGTAGCTAAAAGAAAATACATGTTTCTAATGCTCTTAAAAGCTGGTTTCTCAGGGCCTCAGCAAATCATTTTAACGCAGTGCGAATGGTCTACAGAAATGATAACAAGATATGTACCACCATATCCTTAGCATTTATTCCATACTAATAGGATTTTACTTCACTTAAGTGTAAGATAAAAATAACTTAAACCTAGTATATTAGACAGGATCACTAAATGTCCCCTGGTGTGTTTCTTGTCTTTAATAAATTAGTGTTGTGATCTTTTTAATAGGCCAGGTTGACTACCAGCAGGCCAGAGGAAAGTTATCAAGTCTCAGAGACAGTGAGACATTCTCCAGACTAGTCCAATATACAGCAAGGAGCAAGCTAAAAGGCAGGATGTGCAACCCTAGCTGGCAGAGCCCAGTCAACCAGAAGTTCAGGGTGGTCAGATCTGCCTAACAATGTAACTATAGCCAGCATTCCTCCATTCATGTCACTGGAGGAGAGTTCATTCACTAATGCTGTCTTGGGAAGTCCCTTGCATGGGTACAGGTTGCCCTTTGGACTTCATAGTCTTCTGTTTTGTTTTTTCTGTGTATGGTTGTTTTATCTCCATGTATGTCTGTACATGGCTGGTGCACGTGGAGTCCAGAAGATAGCTTCAGACTCCTGAAACTGGATTTACAGACAATTGTGAGGCACCACATGGGTTCTAGGAATCAAACTCATGTCATCCAGAAGAACAGCCAATGCTCTAAATAGTAATCCTTCCTGCTCTCTCCTGACTTTTAGTTAGAAACTATTGCTGTTTTTCCTTTGTCTTTTGAGGGGATATGTTTACCCTTTGGTATCAGGGTTCACACTGCACTTCCCATGAAACCTGGAGAATAAGAATGTACACAATTTGTAAAAATATGTGTAATATGAAACAATTCCTGTGAGACTCGTGGTTTACTTTAAGCTGCTGTCTAAAAGGGAAATGATAACTCAGTATTTTTGCACTAATTTTTACAGTTTAAAACAGACTTTAAGATCAAAAGGGCAGGGCCATCTATAATTTTCTCTTAAGTGTATAGGGTTTACTTAGCAGAGTGCTGGTAGGATAGAGGCTGGACACTTAGATCCTAGAGTCAAACTGTTTATTTAAAAGAATAACTGCACTAGAATGTGCTGCATGATCTTTGGACAAGTCAAGGAAACATTATGGGGCTCTATTCCTCAATAACAAAACAGGGAAAGGACTGATATTGGTACCTATCTCAAAGTATTAGAGTACTTTGTAAAGTACCATACAAAACTTTCATTACACTGCTTATGATAAACATAAAATAAATGCTTGACACATATGATAAGAATTTAACATTCATTTAAAGAGTTTAAACAAGGTTAGTTACTTAATTTTTTTCTTTTCTTTTCTTTCCTTTTTCTTTTTTGCAAACGAACCATGGTCATATTAGAGCTATTCCTTAAAGCTCTAACTGCTAATTTTATTTCCAAGTATTCTTTAGATTCATCTTTGGCAAGTGTGGTATGATTTCCTTTCTTCTCAACTGCATTGAACTTAATAGTATGAGCACTGAGGTGACTACTCTTGTCTGCTTATGGTTTTCTATCTCTTGTGATTCTATGATGCATCATGTGTCAGCAAAATATAGTTAGATGTGCAACACTGATGCATGGGAGACACTGATTCACAGGAGACACTGATCGACAGGAGACACTGATCCATGAGCTCTTACCTTTATTTTGAGTCATTCTAACCTCAATGGCACTATATGAAATATTAACTCTTACAATATGATTTTTTAAATTTTAAATAAAATTAAATTCTCATTTTGAGGTATTTTTAAGCCATAAACACTGCATTTTAGGAAGATTATCCTTTTAAAAAATAGTTCATATTGATTTCTTTTCTTTACCTACATGATCCATCACCTCAGTATTGTTATTATATGATTTTAAAAATATTTTAAAAATTGCTTAAACATTTAGAGCTTTAAGAGGCAATGTCAACATCTGATAAAACTAAAGAACTTTCATGGAGGAGGTGCAATTTAAGATTGTTGAAGTTTTTACCATTAAACTTGATCCTAGGAATTTATTTTCCTTCCTTTTTACATTTTCCTGTTATTATTGTTAATATGTACTTCATGTGCATATATATTCACATGTGTGCACACTCACATTCTTCTCTATATATTTTAAGAACAGAGCTAAAACAGAAAACATACTAATGAGTTTAAATAATTCTTAGTTGCGGTCTTTTTAAATTAAGAATAGTAGGGAAAAAAAGGAACTCTTGATGATTCAGTATAAGAACAAATTTTACTTGGGTACTGAAAATCTACACTGTGCCAGGTTGTGCCTGACTTTTTTCGGTGCCGGCATGAAAGTCTCCAACCTTGTGAACTTAGTTCTTTGGTTGTTTTTGTTTTGTTTTGTTTTGTTTTGTTGTGTTGTGTTTTGTTTTGTTTTGTTTTCCTGTAAGAAGATGTTAAATAAATGAGCTTTGGGTTTTCCCATGGCTGTGCAGTTTGCCTTGCACTGAACACATGCCTAAAAATATAACCATTTCTGAGTTATCTATTTCTAAAAAATAGAATATACTTTGATCCTTGGCTTTTCTATTTAATAATACAAGGTTGAGAATTGTACCTCCCTAGAGGAACATTCCCCTAAGGACTTAAGACCAAATCATCACTTACTTTTTCATATAGTTATATGAAACTTATATTAAAGGATACATTCTTTTTAAAATTTTTATTGGTCATTTTATTTATTTACATTTCAAATGTAAATTTCCTAGTTCCCTTCCAAAAACCCCCATCCCATCCCTTCTCCCCCTGCTTCTATGAGGGTGTTCCCCTACCCACCCACCCATTCCCACCTCACCACCCTAGAATTCCCCTATGCTGGGGCATCAAACCTTCAAAGGGCCAAGGACCTCCTCTCCCATTGATGCCAGGTAATTCCATCTTCTGTGACATATGCAGCTGGAGTCATGGGTCCCTCCATGTGTATTGTTTGTTTGGTGGTTTAGTCCCTAGGAGCTAGGGTGGGGGCGAGGGGGTCTGGTTGGTTGATATTGTTGTTCTTCCTATGGGTTTACAAACCTCTTCAGCTCCTTCCCCTATGGGGGTTCCCATGCTCAGTCTGATGGTTGGCTCCAAGCATCCACTTCTGTATCAGTAGGGCTCAAGAGATATCCATATCAGGCTCCTGTCAGCAAGACTTCTTGGTATCTGCAACAGTGAATGGGTTTGGTGGCTGCATATGGGCTGGATCCCCAGGTGGGGCAGTCCCTGAATGGCCTTTCCCTCAGTCTCTGCCCCACTTTTTGCTTCTGTTTTTCCTTTAGACAGCAATTCTGGGTTAAAATTTTGAGAAGGATGGGTGGCCCCATCCCTCAACAGGGGCCTTGCCTATCATCTGAATATGGTCTCCACAGGTTCTTTTTCCTTTTGTTGGGTATTTTAGCTAATGTCATCCCTGTTGGGTCATGGGAGTCTCTTGCTTTCCTGGTGTCTGAGAATTTCTGTTGACTCCCCCCAGTGCTTCATCCCCCATTGTTACACACCTCTGTTCAATTTCCTGACTCTCTGTACATCTCCCTAATCTCCTCCCACATCTGATCTTGCCCCCTCCTTTTCCTCTCCCCCCTCTTCCTCCCAAGTCCCTCCCACCATCTACCTCCCATGATTATTTTGTTATGACTTCTAAGGAGGACTGAGGCATCCATACTTTGCTCTTCCTTCTTCTTGAGCTTCATATTATCTATAAGTTGTATCATGGGTATTCCGACCTTTTTTCCTAATATCTACTTGTATGTGTACATGCCATATGTGTTCTTTTGTGACTGTGTTATCTCACTCAGGACGGTATTTTCTAGTTCCATCCATTTGACTAAGAATTTCATAAAGTCATTGCTTTTAATGGCTGAGTAGTACTCCAGTGGAAACTGTACCACATTTTCTGTATCCATTCCTCTGTTGAAGGACATCTGGGTTCTTTCCAGCTTCTGGCTATTATAAATAAGGCTGCTATGAACATAGTGGGGCATTTGTCCTTGTTATATGTTGGAGATCTTTTGGGTATATGCCCAAGGGTGGTGTAGCTGGGTTCTCAGGTAGTACTATGCCCAATTTTCTGAGGAACTGCCAGACTTATTTCCAAAGTGGTTGCAGTCCCATCAGCAATGGAGGAGTGTTCCTCTTTCTGCACATCCTAACCTTAATGACACTTTTTAAGTCTCTGAACTAGAACACAAAATGTATAATTCATTATATTTTAACCCAATATCTCTATTTTCTCAGATAAAAATAGAAAATTAGTTGTGCCAAACATTCTTGGTTGTGTTTTGTCCTCCCAGAACTACTCCATCACTGCTGAGGGGTGCCGTGTCTACCACATCTTTGAAAAAGAATGCCTGAGCAACAGAGTAGCCATCTTCCTCAGGCCTAGATGCCCTGCAGCTGCTGATCAGCATAGAGGGAGTTGGGGCCTGTTGGGGGGCGGGGTTCGGGGGACTGGTATGTTTATCACAGTTATCAGCTGTCAAGCCAGCCTGTTCTCTCATTGTCCCTGCAGCACTGACTGAAGGCAGCAGCCTCCTTTTCTCTTAGGTTGGAAGAAGCTGCCTGTTCATTTAGGAAACTGCTTTTTTAAAACTGAAGAATTTCTGTTATGAGGAAGATGTAAGCCATTCATAAGTAACTGTGTTTCATTGTTTTATTTGAACATGAAATGTATGAATAATGCTAGAGCATTATAGATAATTTAAAACTATAAACAAGGTTCTATTTACACTTCATCATCCCAAAGAGGCTTCAGGAAAGTGATCCATTTTCCCTCTGTAACAGTACAGTCTACATTTTCAGCATTTCATCCTCTACTTAAAGCTCTAAACCAGAATCAAGATCCCCAAGAGATGCTCTGCCTAAAGGCTAGAAAGATGACTCAGCGGTTTAGAGCACTGGGCACTCTTCCAGAGGACCTAGGTTTGATTCCCAGCACTCACATGGTGGCTCATATCTGCAATTCTAGTTTCCATAGGTATACACAGCCCACAGACATAACAGGCAAGCAAAACACCTATGCACATGAAAATAAACATAAGAAAAAGATGTTTCTCTTCCTTTGGTCTTTCAAATTAAAGCAAGAAGAGAGGAAATTGTCCCAAGAAACCTGAGGACCTAACATCACCACCACCACCATCACCACCACCACCACCACCACCACCACCACCACCACCACCACCACCACCATCACCACCACCACACTCTTTTAAGTGCCATTTATAGTAGAGTGACTAGATATTCCCATGAAATATGGTATACAATTCAAAGTAAGCATTCTTTTTGCATTGGCCAAAGCAGAAACTCACACAGCCCTATGCAGAGAATAAATATCAATAGTGTTCAGCCATAAATAGGACACCTGTATCATTCTGTTCACCACAAGGCTTAGGGACCATGATAGGAGGAGATGTTGTGAGAGCCAGAGGTTGGGAGGATTGGGACAAAACAGTGTTTTCTAGACAGATAGGTCAGGATCTCTGTCGTTCTGAGCTTCCAGCAGTCGTGGGTACTGTTCAAGGCCTCCACAAGATCAAGCCAGTGAACATTCTAGCATAGACAGTAAAGGGTTTCATGGGACACCACCCCTAGCTGAGAAGCTAGGGATGGATGACTTGTGGGGAAAGAGAGTAAGCTTTTTTAAGGACTTGACTCTGGTAGTCCTACTGTGCAGCAGTTGGTGGTCCACACTTGAGAGTATGTATATGAAGCACAGATTGTAGTCCCTGTTTATTTTAAAGAAAGGAAAAGGAAGACACAACAGTCTAGAGGTAAAGAAGCAGATCAGGTGGAGTTAGGGGAAGTATGCTCAAACCACATTGCTTGACAGTCTCAAAGAAGTAAGAAAAACATATTGAATTAAAGAATGTTTATGTGAGGTCATGAACACTCGCCTCCCTCTACAGCAGTAGTTCTTAGCCTTCCTAATGGTGCAACACTTTAATTCAGAACCTCATGTTGTTATGACCCCCAAGGCATAAAATTATTCCATTGCTACTTCATAACTGTAATCTTGCTACTGTCCTAAGCAGGAATGTAAATATATGATAGGCAAGATATGTAACATGCGACCCCCACAAAAAAGTCGAAACCCACAGTTTGAGAACCACTGCCCTCTACAGATGCATTGGTACACCTTCCAGTTTTAGAATGTTCTATGTGAATAGACCAGGAAACCATGTACTGTCCTAGCTATCAGAATTTCCCAGAAGCCCTGTGGAAACAAATTGCTGAGTCAGGTATCACCCTCATAGTTTCCAATTTAGTAATCCTAGGATGAATCCTGAGAATTTGTATTTTTGAGTCCCCAAGCTATCCTGGGGCATTTGTTTCAGGAGCCAGCCACACTTTGAGAAACACTATCCTGTGCTTAGTGGTAACCTCAGAAAATTGTGCCTTTTCTCCTGCTGTTCTTTCCTTCCCTCTGTGCCTCCCTCACTCGTCTTCTATCCTCCCTTCCTTCCTTTTCTCTTCCATTTGGGTGTATATTGGGAGAGGATGCGCTCTCTCTCTCTCTCTCTCTCTCTCTCTCTCTCTCTCTCTGTGTGTGTGTGTGTGTGTGTGTGTGTGTGTGTGCGCGCGCGCACTTACCCAGAGGAAAACCTGAGGTTTGTTTCTTAGGCACTATTCACTTTACTAGATCTTTAATTGATCTTGCATTGGCCATGCAGCCTAAGCTAGTTGGTCAGTGACCCCCAGGGACCTAGCTATCTCCATTAGCTATCTGCCTTAGCACTGAGATTACAAATACATGCTGTCATGCCTAGTTTTATTTACATGAGCTCTGAAAACTGAAAGCAAACCCTCATGCTTGTACTATAAACACTTTGCCAAGCTGAACTATCTTCTTAGATCAAGCTTGCTTTCTTTGTAGTGCTAAGAATTCAACACAGGGCCTTGCACATGCACCTTTTTATAGAGTTACACCTCAACCCATCCTTTCTCTATTCTTGCTTCTAAATTTCCTAGTCCTTTGTCTCCACATTCCCAGTCCTCCCCTCCCTCATCCACCCCAAGTTGTTTACCTGAATGTAATGAATAATCTTATTCTACAAATGCTTTTCATTCCCTCTAAATTCATCTAATCTTCTGTAACTAGAAAATGTAGAGGGGGAGCTCAAGACGGGGATGGATGATGAGAGAACAAAGAGGAAGGAGAGAAAAATGGCGTACATGGATAACAGTATCTATAACCAAGCTGCAGGCCAGCAGGGCTACAGTGCTTATACAGCTCAGCCAACTCAAAGATATGCACAGACCACCCAGGCATATGGGCAACAAAGCTATGGATCCTAGGGACAGCCTAAAGATGTCAGCTATACCCAGGCTCAGAGCACTGCCACCTACAGGCAGACTTAAGCAACTTCTTACAGACAGCCTCCAACTGGTTATATCACTCCAACTACCCCCCAGCCATACAGCCAGCCTGTCCAAGGATATGGCACTGGGGCTTATGACACTACTACTGCTGCAGTCACCACTCACGGGCCTCTTATGCAGCTCAGTCTGCATATGGCACCCAGCCTGCTTACTTAGTCTATGGCCAGCAGCCAGCAGCAACCACACCTACAAAACCTCAGGATGGTAATAAGCCTGCTGAGACTAGTCTACCTCAATCTAGCACAGGGGGTTAAAACCAACCCAGACTAGAATATAAACAGAGTAACAATAGTTATCCCCAGGTACCTGGAAGCTACCCAGTGCAGCCAGTCACGGCACCTCCATCTTACCTTCCTACCAGCTAATCCTCTTCACAGTCAACTAGTTACAATCAGCAGTTACTCTCAGCAGAACACCCATGGGTAGCTGAGCAGCTATGGAGAGCAGAGTAGCTATGGTCAACAAAGCAGCTATGGGCAGCAGCCTCCCACTAGTTAACCCCCTCAGATTGGATCCTACAGCAAGGCTCCAAGTCAATATAGCCTACAGAGCAGCAGCTATAGGCAGCAGAGTTCATTCCAACAGGATCACCGCAGTAGCATGGGTGTTTATGGGCAGGAGTTGGAGGATTTTCCGGACCAGGAGAGAACTGGAGCTTGAGTGGTCCTGATAACCAGGGCAGGGGAAGAGGGGGATTTGATCGTGGAGGGATGAGCAGAGGTGGGTGAAGAAACATTAAAAGAAGTAAATTCAAAGTTTCTCTTGTCCGAAAGAAGCCTCCATTGAACAGCATGTGGAGTGGCATGCCACCTCATGAGGGCTACCACCACCTAGTGGAGGTTCTGGTGGCACAGGAAGTCTTGGGGGACCCATGGGTCGCGTGGGAGGCCATGGAGGAGACAGAAGGTTTCCCTCCAAGAGGGCCCCAAGGATCCAAAAGGAACTCCCCCTCTGGAGGAGGAAATGTCCAGCACCGAACTGGAGACTGTCAGTGTCCCAATTTGGGCTGTGGAAACCAGAACTTCGCCTGGAGAACAGAAACCAGTGTAGGGCTCCTAAGCCTGAGGGCTTCTTCCTGAAACCCTTTCTGCCTCCAGGTGGTGATCCTGGCCAAGGCGGCCCTAGTACATGTGAGGAGGAAGAGGTGGACTAATGTGTGGGACGATGTCACAGGTGAGGCAGGTACAAGATAGAATGAGGCTTGTCATTGGACGAGAAGGAAGGATGGGCAGGAGAAAAGTTTGAAGGAAGAAGAGGAGACAGGAACGGAAGAGAGAAGGGAGAGAAGCCGTGGTGGGACAATATGGAACCTGATGTTAAGATTCCACGCTGTACCTCTACAGGTTGTTACGAATGTTCTTAAGCGATGGATGTGTATTGGACTTTGTATGTTTAGGTGGGCAATTATATCTTATCAAATGGATCAAAGGTTATTTTGTTGTGTGGCTTTTCATGTGGAGAATTGGATTTGGGAGAGTGTGTGGGATGCTACAGAGTTAGGATGTGTATTTCTGGCATGGAAACCTGCCCTGGGAACTAGATAGGTAGAGAGATTGCTGCCAGGCTCAGAGAGAGGCCTTCACGAGTGTGATATGGGATGGAGCAAAACCAGTGAGATGCTTTGCTGACTGAAACTTAAGATATCTAGCAGATATCTTGAGGCACTGCAGTGCTGGATCTAGTGGGGGATATATTTTATATTTTTACAACAACACTCATGGACCGTGGAGGTCCTGGAGGAATTTTCAGAGGTGGCAGAGGTAGAGACCGAGGAGGCTTCTGAGGTGGCCGTGGCATGGAGCAGGGTGGCCTTAGTGGAGGGAGACAATGTGGTCCTAGGTGGAACTCCTGGACTTTTAATAGAAGAGATAGGAGGAAGAAGAGGCAGACATGGAGGACCTGGGAAAATGGATAAAGGCAAGCACCATCAGGAACAGAGAGACCTGCCCTACTAGAGACCTGCAGAGCTGCATTGATGACCAGATTTATTTTTTAAACCAGAAAATGTTTTAAATTTATAATTCCATATTTATAATGTTGGCGACAATGTTGTGATTATTCCTTGTCTGTACTTTAGTATTTTCACCATTTGTGAAGAAACATGAAAACAAGTTAAATAGTAAAAAAAAAAATAAAATAAAATAAAAATAAAAAAGGAAGAAAGAAAGAAAGAAAAAGGGGCTAAGAGCAGCTGCCAAGGGTGTAAACTTCTTGCTATAGCAGGCTAAAAGGCTCAGCGAGGGGGAAGGGAAACACCCCTAGGTAGGACCCAACAATTGTTAATGCTTGTCTTAGCTGGGGTTTCTGTTACTTTGATAAAACATCATGACCAAAAGCAACTGGGGAGAAAGAGGTTTATTTTGCTTACACTTCCTTACCATAGTCTATCTTTCAGGGAAGCCAGGGCAGAAATTGAAGGCAGAAATATGGAGACAGAAGCTGGTGCAGAGGTCATGGAGAAACACTGCTTACTGACATACTCCTCATGACCTGCTTAACCGGCTTTCTGATAGCACCACCAGCCTCTGGCCAGAGTGTGCTAGTCACCAGTCATAAAACAAGAAAATATACCACAAGTTTGCCTACAGGCTAATTTGATGGGGGTATTTTTTCTCAACCCGGGTTTTTCTCTTCTAAAATGACTCTAGCTTATGTCAAACTGATCTAAAAACTAGCTGGTACAATTGACCCTCTGTCAAACTGACACAAAAACACATCACCATTAAATCTCATCTTCCCATTCTTCTTCATTCTTTAAGTCCTCATGATAATACTAATATCACAATATTAATTATACCAATTTTTAAATGTCCTATAGCCTTTACAAATTCAGACACTTTAAAAATTTTAGTTTTTTTAAAACATTTAAAATCTCCTTCTAGCTTCTTAGTTTCTCTAAAATAGCTATACTCTATAAAATATATTTCTTCAATGCCTCACAAATTGTAAGGTCAAAATTTCTTTCTTCAAGGAGGAAAAACAAGGACAAAGTCAGACTTCATGCAAACAGATTCCAACAGTGTTTCCTATCTGGGAGTGTCTTAGTCACTGCTAAGTCACCCATTTGCTTCACATTGCTGTGAAAAGACAGCATGAGAAAGATAAGTCTTACAAACAGAAAGCATTTAACTGGAGACTTGCTTACAACTTCAGGGGTTTGATCCATTCTAACATGATAGAATGCATGAACACAAGCATTCCAGACATGGTGCAAACAAGTCAACAGAAAAATAAAAGAGCCCTAAGGGAAGGCTCATTTACACATCCAGGAGTCCCACAAAAGTACTAACTGAAAGCTACAGTACACATTCAGAAGACCTGGTGCAGAGTCCTGTGCTTGCTGCTTTGGAGAGAGCCACATACTGATCCTGATCCACAGACAGAAAGGGTTTTGGCATAGGATTTGAAATCTCAAAGCCCACCCCTAGTGAGCTGTTTTCTCCAACAAGGCCACATCTCCTAATCTTTCCAAATAGTGCTACTGCCTGGTCACTAAGGATTCTATGAGCCTATGAGGAGCACCACAGGCACCCAGTCATCTTTGAGCTCACAGGAGTCTTCTATAGCTTTATTTCTCTGGTTCTAGCATTTCTTGATCATCCTGCTTTCTGATAGCACCCAGGACCACCAGTTCAGGGATGGGACTGCTCAGAGTGAGCTGGTTACTCCAGAATTAATCATCAATCAAAACCTGTACCACAGACTTACCTAGAGGCCAAATTGGTGGGTGCATTTTCTCAATGAAGGTTCCCACTTCCAAAATGACTCTACCTTGTGTCAATTTGACATAAACTAACCAGCATAATGTCTAACTATTTTTTATTTCAATGTTACCTATTCTCTGATAAAAATTCCTGTGGCAGGACTGAAGAAGTTATGTTAAACCATTAAAGGTTAGACTCACAACCAGAAATTTCTTGTGGCACCAGGAAGGAGCTTTAGAGAATGCTGACAGTAGGACGTTTACTGAAGAACAAGAATAAGTACATGAGGTGACGCAAAAGACATTGCTCAGGTGCTCAGGGTACATTCTGCCTGGCAAAGCAACAAGACCTGTAGGTCAGCACAGCTACCTGCATTTCAGCACAAGCTCTCTTTTGTCTCCAAAGACTTAGAAGAAGCTGACAACTGTCCTGCTTCGTATTGCCTTGAACACTTGTTCTTCATTGACTCTTCGTCCTTACTTATAACTTCTGATACTTTTTCTTCTGCTCATTTTATCCTAGACACAGATCAAGCACAGTGTTATGAACACAACCTACCCAGATATAACACAACCCTTAGTTTTACTATAAGGAAAAGCAACTATTAACTCTTCAAACATTCCTGGACCACTTACCACCAAATGGACTTCCTACTTGATCTCTGCAACTGTCTCCATTTTATTCTGATATCCAGAGCTCCTGCCTTCCTCTCATGTGATTAGTACGCATCCAAAAAATTCTTTGTGAGACATTTTTTTAATGCAAAGCTTTTTAGTAATCAAAGTCTCTTGGAGTGGTTGCAGGTTCTTTCGCATGACCAAGAACAGGCTTTCTGGGAAATGCAAATCAAAACAACCCTGAGATTTCACCTCACACCAGAAAGAATGGCTAAGATCAAAAACTCAGGTGACAGCAAATGCTGGCAAGGTTGTGGAGAAAGAGGAACACTCCTCCATTGTTGGTGGGATTGTAGACTGGTACAACCATTCTGGAAATCAGTCTGGAGGTTCCTCAGAAAATTGGACATTGAACTGCCTGAGGACCCAGCTATACCTCTCTTGGGCATACACCCAAAAGATGCCCCAACATATAACAAAGACACATGCTCCACTATGTTCATAGCAGCCTTATTTATAATAGCCAGAAGCTGGAAAGAACCCAGATGCCCTTCAACAGAGGAATGGATACAGAAAATGTGGTACATCTGCACAATGGAAAATTACTCAGCTATCAAAAACAATGACTTTATGAAATTCATAGGCAAATGGATGGAACTGGAAAATATCATCCTGAGTGAGCTAACCCAATCACAGAAAATCACACATGGTATGCACTCGTTGATAAGTGGATATTAGCCCAAATGCTTGAATTGCCCTAGATGCACAGAACACATGAAACTCAAGAGGGATGACCAAAATGCGAATGCTTCACTCCTTCTTTAAAAGGGGAACAAGAATTCCCTTGGCAGGGAATAGGGAGGCAAAGTTTAAAACAGAGGCAGAAGGAACACCCATTCAGAGCCTGCCCCACATGTGGCCCATATATGTACAGCCACCCAATTAGACAAGATGGATGAAGCAAAGATGTGCAGGCCAACAGGAACCAGATGTAGATCTCTCCTGAGACACAGCCAGAATACAGCAAATACCTAGGTGAATGCCAGCAGCAAACCACTGAACTGAGAATGGGACCCCCGTTGAAGGAATCAGAGAAAGGACTGGAAGAGCTTGAAGGGGCTCAAGACCCCATATGAACAACAATTCCAACCAACCAGAGCTTCCAGGGAAATAAACCACTACCCAAAGACTATACATGTACTGACCCTGGGCTCCAACCTCATAGGTAGCAATGAATAGCCTAGTAAGAGCACCAGTGGAAGGGGAAGCCCTGGGTCCTGCTAAGACTGAACCCCCAGTGAAGGTGATTGTTGGGGGAAGGGTGGTAATGGGGGGAGGTTGTGGAGGGGAACACCCATATAGAAGGGGAGGGGTTAGGGGCATGTTGGCCCAGAAACCGGGAAAGGGAATAACAATCGAAATGTAAATAAGAAATACTCAAGTTAATAAAGAAAAAACAAAAGAATAGGCTTTCTTTCCCACAATATGATAATATTGCTGTTTGGAAGATTAATGAAATGACTATACTCATAATGGACAAGGGAATGCATTCAAATCCATTAATTTCTATGAGGTCTGATTTTCTCAACTCCCTCACATGGTTGTTCTGAATATTAAGTACAAAACCCAGCAAAACACTAGCCAAATGGTAGCTGTTACTATTATTAATCAGAGGTCATTGGTATTGGAAAAAATTAATGAGGGCACCACTAAGCAATCTCTAAAACCAGAAGCTGACTCAGCAGGCTGAAGTGAGGGTGCTAATACAATCTCTTCTTGATCCTGCTGGATACCACATACTCTGGCAAATACAATGTAGAAATATTAAGCAAATCTTCACATAGAGCTAAAAATATTTTTCCACCCCCTGCATCCCTCCACTAACAGTAAGAGATGGCATTTTCTATCTCAATCGCTCATGTCATTTACTTTGTTCTTGCTGAGAGAACAGAGCTGGACAAGAGCCCAGTGATGTGCTACACGCTCCTGCAATTCGTTGCCTAACATATTTCTGCTCAAAATAAACTGCAGTCAGTTTTACAAGGATCTTATTTTCCCAGAGAGGCAAAGGTTGGTCTAAAGATAATCTGAAATCACTTCAACTGACAAGTGAAGAAATATTAATGAAATATCTTTTTCTAAGAGACAACTGGAGAGTAAATATCACAAGGTGAGCTTGAATCAGACTCCATCAGTCTACTCATTGTTCCCAGGTTATTCCTCACAGCAAAGTAAACCCTAGATTTTTCTGAATGAAATCTCTCTTCCTTCTCTTCTTTTGCCTTCACTGTTTTTATTTCCTTTCTCTCTTCTTCCACCCTGTCACCTTCACTATCTTTTTCATGTGTATTCTTTTCCCATATTACAAAATCATTCCTGTTCTTTAAATAAAGGGGGGGGACCTAAGATTATTTCAATTTTGTGCCAAATGTAAAGCCACTTGCTACATGCTTTGTGTGTATAAGCTCAATTATTCTTCCAAACACAGTGAGATCAATATTACACCCACTTAAAAGGCATAACATTAATGTTCAGAGCAGCTAATGCACTTGAAGATGGCCATATAATCAGCAAATTAAAAAGTTAAAAAGACAAAATTCAAATCTAGGCCTGTCCTTTCTTGACTTGTATGCTTTTAACCACAAAATATGTATGACTGCCAGCTCCTAAGGTCATCCTATTTAGGCAAACACTCTGAAATATCTAAATTGCATATTTTTCCAATAAATTGAGAATACTGCAGCACCTCTATTGAACACAACAATGGTTGATCATTTTGATAGATTGAGTAGCTTATACAATGACTATGTGTCAATACATGGGCAATTAAATATTCCTATTTCCCATTACAAAGTTCCTTTCTCTGCAAAATCTATCTCCCATCCTCTGTTATGTCAGCATTTCCCTTTAGAGTTTAAGGTCCTATACCACCTGGCACCAGGTCGAAACACTGCAGCTTATTTTCCACTGGGTTCTCACAAGTAAATTAGCTTCTGGGCAAGTGAAACTAAAGTACCTCTTATATGCCACTAAGATGTCTTATTCCTAGTAAAAGAACAAAGTAAATGTTTCTGCAATAAAATGGACAAAAATTGACTTCCATGTGATACCACTTAACTCAAACTAGGAGGCTTATGATATTGTAAAGTGGAAAATATTAAGTGATGATAAAGATGTAGAGAAGTCAGAACTCTGGGGCTTCGCTACTGAGAATATGAAATGGCCCCACCATTGAGAACAGTAGTGCTGTTGGGCAGTTTATCAGAAGTTGCATATGGAAGTTGCATATGGTAATAACATGATCAAGCAATTCAGATCCTAGGCATATGTTCAAGAGAATGCAAAGCACGGAGTGAAAAGACATTTATTTGTAGATAATTCACATTCATCTCTCCCAGTATACCAAAGAGAGAACCAACCCAAGTGACTATTAACACATGAACATAGATAATCAAACATGATACATACAAACAAGGAGTATTCTATAGTTGTCTTTAATATTGTCTAATTCCATACTTCCAACATCTATGACTTTAAAAAATCTTAGCTACAGACAATACATAAATGGTTTGCTATGCAATTATTGCTTTGGTCATTCTCTCTTTCAAATTATTGAGGGAAACCAATGTCTTAGGATTAAATAGAAATAATTAAATATGGAAGAAAATAAATCTTAATATAAAGGTTGTGGGTTTCTGTTTTGTTTGTCAATTTGACAAAAGATAGAACCATCTGGGAAGAGAGAATGGGGAAATTTTTCAATTAAAAAAATGTCCCAATCAGATTGTCCTTTAATCAAATATGTTGGGTGCTTTTTTAACTAGTGATAGATATAGGAGGACCCAGTCCATCATGGGCAGTGCCATCTGCCCTTGTGAATGTATATAAGAGAACAGGTTGAGCAAACCATGGACAGCAAGCCAGGAAGCAGCTCTCCTCCATGGCCTCTGCATGAGTTCCTACTTCCAGGTGTCTGCCTTGAGTTCCTGCTGCGAGTTTTCTGTGAACTATAAATTTTATTAAACTTATAGTTTTATGAAGAACTACAAATTTGAAATAAATCCATTCTTCCCAAAGCAGTTTTTAGTCAAGACATTTATTACAGCAACAGATACCCTAAATAAAACACTTAAGCTTAGATCTTTTAATCAATATTTTATTAAGCATTTAGAAAAAGCACATGAAAAGATGCTAACAACTCTTTGCAAATCCAAAACACAATAGAGTCCCTTGGATAAGGGCACAGCAGCAGCAGGTTCCCTGTGTCTGAGACACAGCCAGAACCTGAAGGGACCGACCAGATAAACAGTCCTCTGAAGCCAAATCCCGTGGGAGGGAGAGCTAAACCTTCAGAGAGGCAGACACGCCTGGGAAACCAGAAGAGACTGCACTCTGCCCACATTACTGATTCCAGAGGAAAACACCAAACACCATCTGGAACCCTGGTGCACGGAAGCTCCCAGAAACGGCGGCGCAGATCTTCCTGGTTGCTACCCCCGTGGAGAGCTCGTAGGCAGCACCCCACGAGCAAATTTGAGCCTCGGGACCACAGGTAAGACAAACCTTCCTACTCCAAGCGACCTGCCTAGTGAACTCAGGACACAGGCCCACAGGAACAGCTGAAGACCTGTAGATAGGAAAAACAGAACACTCTGTTCCCATAACTGGCTGAAAGAAAACAGGAAAACAGGTCTACAGCACCCCTGACACACAGGCTTAATGGACAGTCTAGCCACTGTCAGAAATAGCAGAACAAAGTGAACCTAGAGATAATCTGATGGCGAGAGGCAAATGCAGGAATCCAAGCAACAGAAACCAAGACTGCATGGCATCATCAGAGCCCAATTCTCCCACCAAAGTAAACTCGGAATATCCAAACACACCAGAAAAGGAAGATCTAGTTTCAAAATCATATTTGATCATGATACTGGAGGACTTCAAGAAAGACATGAAGAACTCTCTGAGAGAAACACAGAAAAACATAAATAAACAAGTAGAAGCCTACAGAGAAGAATCACAAAAATCCCTGAAAGAATTCCAGGAAAACATAAATAAACAAGTAGAAGCCTATAGAGAGGAATCGCAAAAATCCCTGAGAGAATTCCAGGAAAACACAATCAAACAGTTGAAGGAATTATAAATGGAAATAGAAGCAATCAAGAAAGAACACATGGAAACAACCCTGGATATAGAAAACTAAAAGAAGAGACAAGGAGCCATAGATACAAGCTTCACCAACAGAATACAAGAGATAGAAGAGAGAATCTCAGGAGCTGAAGATTCCATAGAAATCATTGACTCAACTATCAAAGATAATGTAAAGCGGAAAAAGCTACTGGTCCAAAACATACAGGAAATCCAGGACTCAATGAGAAGATCAAACCTAAGGATAATAGGTATATAAGAGAGGGAAGACTCCTAGCTCAAAGGACCAGTAAGTATCTTCAACAAAATCATAGAAGAAAACTTCCCTAACCTAAAGAAAGAGATACCCATAGGCATACAAGAAGCCTACAGAACTCCAAATAGATTGGACCAGAAAAGAAACTCCTCCCGTCACATAATAGTCAAAACACCAAATACACAAAATAAAGAATATTAAAAGCAGTAAGGGGAAAAGGTCAAGTAACATATAAAGGCAGACCTATCAGAATCACACCAGACTTTTCGCCATAGAATATGAAAGCCAGAAGATCCTAGACAGATGGCATATACACCCTGAGAGAACACAAATGCCAGCCCAGGTTACTGTATCCTGCAAAACTCTCAATTAACATAGATGGAGAAACCAAGATATTCCATGACAAAACCAAATTTACACAATATCTTTCTACAAATCCAGCACTACAAAAGATAATAAATGGTAAAGCCCAACATAAGGAGGCAAGCTATACCCTAGTAAGAAGCAAGAAACTAATCGTCTTGGCAACAAAACAAAGAGAAGAAAAGCACACAAACATAACCTCATATCCAAATATGAATATAACAGGAAGCAATAATCACTATTCCTTAGTATCTCCCAACATCAGTGGTCTCAACTCCCCAATAAAAAGACATAGATTAACAAACTGGATATGCAACGAGGACCCTGCATTCTGCTGCCTACAGGAAACACACCTCAGAGACAAAGACAGACACTACCTCAGAGTGAAAGGCTGGAAAACAACTTTCCAAGCAAATGGTCAGAAGAAGCAAGCTGGAGTAGCCATTCCAATATCAAATAAAATCAATTTTCAACCTAAAGTCATCAAAAAAGATAAGGAAGGACACTTCATATTCATCAAAGGAAAAATCCACCAAGATGAACTCTCAATCCTAAATATCTATGCCCCAAATACAAGGGCACCTACATACGTAAAAGAAACCTTACTAAAGCTCAAAACACACATTGCACCTCACACAATAATAGTAGGAGATTTCAACACCCCACTCTCATCAATGGACAGATCATGGAAAAAGAAATTAAACAGAGACATAGATAGACTAAGAGAAGTCATGAGCCAAATGGACTTAACAGATATTTATAGAACATTTTATCCAGAGCAAAAGGATATACATTCTTCTCAGTTCCTCATGGTACTTTCTCCAAAATTGACCATATACTTGGTCAAAAAACGGGCCTCAACAAGGACAGAAAGATAGAAATAATCCCATGCATGCTATCAGACCACCACGACCTAAAGCTGGTCTTCAATAACAATAAGGGAAGAACGCCCACATATACGAGGAAATTGAACAATGCTCTACTCAACGATAGCCTGGTCAAGGAAGAAATAAAGAAAGAAATTAAAGACTTTTTAGAATTTAATGAAAATGAAGGTACAACATACCCAAACTTATGAGACACAATGAAAGCTGTGCTAAGAGGAAAACTCATAGCTCTGAGTGCCTGCAGAAAGAAACAGGAAAGAGTATATGTCACCAGCTTGACAGCACACCTAAAAGCTCTAGAGCAAAAGGAAGCAAATACACCCAGGAGTAGTAGAAGGCAAACTCAGAGCTGAAATCAACCAATTAGAAACAAAAAGGACCATAGAAAGAATCAACAGAACCAAAAGTTGGTTCTTTGAGAAAATCAACAAGATAGATAAACCCTTAGCCAGACTAATGAGAGGACACAGAGAGTGTGTCCAAATTAACAAAATCAGAAATGAAAAGGGAGACATAACTACAGATTCAGAGGAAATTCAAAAAATCATCAGATCTTACTATAAAAGCCTATATTCAACAAAACTTGAAAATCTGCAGGAAATGGACAATTTCCTAGACAGATCCCAGGTACCGAAGTTAAATCAGGAACAGATAAACCAGTTAAACAACCCCATAACTCCTAAGGAAATAGAAGCAGTCATTAAGTTCTCCCAACCAAAAAGAGCCCAGGTCCAGGCGGGTTTAGTGCAGAATTCTATCAGACCTCATACCAATATTATTCAAACTATTCCACAAAATTGAAACAGATGGAGCACTACCGAATTCCTTCTATGAAGCCACAATTACTCTTATACGTAAACCACACAAAGACACAACAAAGAAAGAGAACTTCAGACCAATTTCCCTTATGAATACCGACACAAAAATACTCAATAAAATTCTGGCAAACCGAATCCAAGAGCACATCAAAACAATCATCCACCATCATCAAGTAGGCTTCATCCCAGGCATGCAGGGATGGTTTAATATACGGAAAACCGTCAACGTGATCCATTATATAAACAAACTGAAAGAACAAAACCACATGATCATTTCATTAGATGCTGAGAAAGCATTTGACAAAATTCAACACCCCTTCATGATAAAAGTCCTGGAAAGATTAGGAATTCAAGGCCCATACCTAAACATAGTAAAAGCCATATACAGTAAACCAGTTGCTAACATTAAACTAAATGGAGAGAAACATGAAGCAATCCCACTAAAATCAGGGACTAGACAAGGCTGCCCACTCTCTCCCTACTTATTCAATATAGTTCTTGAAGTTCTAGCCAGAGCAATCAGACAACAAAAGGAGGTCAAGGGGATACAGATCGGAAAAGAAGAAGTCAAAATATCACTATTTGCAGATGATATGATAGTATATTTTAGTGATCCCAAAAGTTCCACCAGAGAACTACTAAACCTGATAAACAACTTCAGCAAAGTGGCTGGGTATAAAATTAACTCAAATAAATCAGTAGCCTTCCTCTACACAAAAGAGAAACAAGCCGAGAAAGAAATTAGGGAAACGACACCCTTCATAAAAGACCCAAATAATATAAAGTACCTCGGTGTGACTTTAACCAAGCAAGTAAAAGATTTGTACAATAAGAACTTCAAGACTCTGAAGAAAGAAATTGAAGAAGACCTCAGAAGATGGAAAGATCTCCCATGCTCATGGATTGGCAGGATTAATATAATAAAACTGGCCATTTTACCAAAAGCAATCTACAGATTCAATGCAATCCCCATCAAAATACCAATCCAATTCTTCAAAGAGTTAGACAGAACAATTTGCAAATTCATCTGGAATAACAAAAAACCCAGGATAGCTAAAGCTATCCTCAACAATAAAAGGACTTCAGGGGGAATCACTATCCCTGAACTCAAGCAGTATTACAGAGCAATAGTGATAAAAACTGCATGGTATTGGTACAGAGACAGACAGATAGACCCAGAAATGAACCCACACACCTATGGGCACTTGATTTTTGACAAAGGAGCCAAAACCATCCAATGGAAAAAAGATAGCATTTTCAGCAAATGGTGCTGGTTCAACTGGAGGTCAACATGTAGAAGAATGCAGATCGATCCATGCTTATCACCCTGTACAAAGCTTAAGTCCAAGTGGATCAAGGACCTCCACATCAAACCAGACACACTCAAACTAATAGAAGAAAAACTAGGGAAGCATCTGGAACACATGGGCACTGGAAAATATTTCCTGAACAAAACACCAATGGCTTATGCTCTAAGATCAAGAATCGACAAATGGGATCTCATAAAACTGCAAAGCTTCTGTAAGGCAAAGGACACTGTGGTTAGGACAAAACGGCAACCAACAGATTGGGAAAAGATCTTTACCAATCCTACAATGGATAGAGGCCTTATATCCAAAATATACAAAGAACTCAAGAAGTTAGACCGCAGGGAGACAAATAACCCTATTAAAAAATGGGGTTCAGAGCTAAAGAAACAATTCACAGCTGAGGAATGCCGAATGGCTGAGAAACACCTAAAGAAATGTTCAACATCTTTAGTCATAAGGGAAATGCAAATCAAAACAACCCTGAGATTTCACCTCACACCAGTGAGAATGGCTAAGATCAAAAACTCAGGTGACAGCAAATGCTGGCGAGGATGTGGAGAAAGAGGAACACTCCTCCATGTTGATGGGGTTGCACACTGGTACAACCATTCTGGATATCAGCCTGGAGGTTCCTCAGAAAATTGGACATTGAACTGCCTGAGGATCCAGCTATACCTCTCTTGGGCATATACCCAAAAGATGCCCCAACATATAAAAAAGACACGTGCTCCATTATGTTCATCGCAGCCTTATTTATAATAGCCAGAAGCTGAAAGGAACCCAGATGCCCTTCAACAGAGTAATGGATACAGAAAGTGTGGTACATCTACACAATGGAATATTACTCAGCTATCAAAACAATGACTTTATGAAATTCGTAGGCAAATGGTTGGAACTGGAAAATATCATCCTGAGTGAGGTAACCCAATCACAGAAAAACACACATGGTATGTACTCATTGATAAGTGGCTATTAGCCCAAATGCTTGAATTACCCTAGATGCCTAGAACACATGAAACTCAAGACGGATGATCAAAATGTGAATGCTTCACTCCTTCTTTAAAAGGGGAACAAGAATACCCTTGGCAGGGAATAGAGAGGCAAAGATTAAAACAGAGACTGAAGGAACACCCATTCAGAGCCTGCCCCATATGTGGCCCATACATATACAGCCACCCAATTAGACAAGATGGATGAAGCAAAGAAGTGCAGACCAACAGGAGCCGGATGTAGATCTCTCCTGAGACACAGCCAGAATACAGAAAATACAGAGGCGAATGCCAGCAGCAAACCACTGAACTGAGAATAGGACCCCGGTTGAAGGAATCAGAGAAAGAACTGGAAGAGCTTGAAGGGACTCGAGACCCCATATTACAACAGTGCCAAGCAACCAGAGCTTCCAGGGACTAAGCCACTACCTAAAGACTAAACTTGGACTGACCCTGTACTCTGACCTCATAGGTAGCAATGAATATCCTAGTAAGAGCACCAGTGGGAAGGGGAAGCCCTGGGTCCTGCTAAGACTGAACCCCCAGTGAACTAGAATGTTGGGGGGAGGGCGGCAATGGGGGGAGGGTGGGGAGGGGAACACTCATAAGGAAGGGGGGGGAGGGGGATGTTTGCCCGGAAACCTGGAAAGGGAATAACACTCGAAATGTATATAAGAAATACTCAAGTTAATAAAAAAAAAGAAAAAAAAAGAAAAAAAAAGGGGGTTCAGAGCTAAACAAAGAATTCACAGCTGAGGATTGCCGAATGGCTGAGAAACACCTAAAGAAATGTTCAACATCTTTAGTCATAAGGGAAATGCAAACCAAAACAACCCTGAGATTTCACCTCACACCAGTGAAAATGGCTAAGGTAAAAAACTCAGGTGACAGCAAATGCTGGCGAGGATGTGGAGAAGGAGGAACACTCCTCCATTGTTGGTGGGATTGGAGACTGGTACAACCATTCTGGAAATCAGTCTGGAGGTTCCTCAGAAAATTGGACATTGAACTGCCTGAGGATCCAGCTATACCTCTCTTGGGCATATACCCAAAAGATGCCCCAACATGTAAAAAAGACACGTGCTCCACTATGTTCATAGCAGCCTTATTTATAATAGCCAGAAGCTGGAAAGAACCCAGATGCCCTTCAACAGAGGAATGGACCCAGAAAAGGTGGTACATCTACACAATGGAATATTACTCAGCTGTCAAAAACAATGAGTTTATGAAATTTTTAGGCAAATGGTTGGAAGTGGAAAATATCATCCTGAGTGAGGTAACCCAATCACAGAAAAACACACATGGTATGCACTCATTGATAAGTGGATAGTAGCCCACATGCCCGAATTACCCTAGATGCCTAGAACACATGAAAATCAAGAAAGATGACCAAAATGTGAATGCTTCACTCCTTCTTTAAAAGGGGAACAAGAATACCCTTGGGAGGGGATAGGGAGGCAAAGTTTAGAACAGAGACTGAAGGAACACCCATTCAGAGCCTGCCCCACATGTGGCCCATACATATACAGCCACCCAATTAGACAAGATGGATGAAGCAAAGAAGTGCAGGCAGACAGGAGCGGGATGTAGATCTCTCCTGAGAGACATAGCCAGAATACAGCAAATACAGAGGCAAATGCCAGCAGCAAACCACTGAACTGAGAACAGGACCCCCGTTGAAGGAATCAGAGAAAAACCTGGAAATCTTGAAGGGGCTTGAGACCCCATATGAACAACAATGCCAAGCAACCAGAGCTTCCAGGGACTAAGCCACTACCTAAGGACTATACATGGACTGACCCTGGACTCTGACTTCATAGGTAGCATTGAATATCCTAGTAAGATCACCAGTGGAAAGGGAAGCCCTGGGTCCTGCTAAGACTGAACCCCCAGTGAATGTGATTGTTGGGGGGAGGTCGGCAATGGGGGGAGGATGGGGAGGGGAACACCCATAAAGTAGGGGAGAGGGAGGGGCTAGGGGGATGTTGGCCCGGAAACCGGGAAAGGGAATAACACTCGAAATGTAAATAAGAAATACTCAAGTTAATTAAACACACACACACACACACACACACACACACACACACACACACACACACACACACAAAATAGAATGTCCATTAGAATGACTAGTAAGGTTCTGGTGTAGAGAGGACAGAGGGACAAAAGAATGGTAAAGGCAAGGAAGGAGGAGAGACAACAAGGAAAAAGGAAGAAAAGAAGGGAGTAAGGGCTAAAAGAAAAAGGATCCGGGCCATATTTGTGTGGTTAAGACTCTCGGAATGAGTTACATAATGTGCAGTTAGGAGTTGAGTGAAGTTAGTATTTTGAGAAATTTATGTTACTGACCACAGTACACCAAGAAGAAACAGCCAACTCATTTTTTAGTAAATGCACACTCCCAAGCAGCACTGTGCACGTGCCCTCAAGCCCTACCTCAACACTAATAGCTGTGTGTAAATATCCACCCATTCCCACCAGTTTTTTTTTTTTTCAAAAAAACTTATTTTTTTTTATTAACTTGAGTATTTCTTATATACATTTCGAGTGTTATTCCCTTTCCCGGTTTCCGGGCAAACATCCCCCTCCTCCCTCCCCTTCCTTATGGGTGTTCCCCTCCCAACCCTCCCCCCATTGCCGCCCTCCCCCCAACAGTCTAGTTCACTGGGGGTTCAGTCTTAGCAGGACCCAGGGCTTCCCCTTCCACTGGTGCTCTTACTAGGATATTCATTGCTACCTATGGGGTCAGAGTCCAGGGTCAGTCCATGTATAGTCTTTAGGTAGTGGCTTAGTCCCTGGAAGCTCTGGTTGCTTGGCATTGTTGTACTTTTGGGGTCTCGAGCCCCTTCAAGCTCTTCCAGTTCTTTCTCTGATTCCTTCAATAGGGGACCTATTCTCAGTTCAGTGGTTTGCTGCTGGCATTCGCCTCTATATTTGCTGTATTCTGGCTGACCCACCAGTTTTAATTGATTATTTATTCAGTGATAAAAATTCAAGCCCTTTGTGCAACCTGGGAGGATTCATAGGGAAGAACATCTCTAGTGAACTTTCACCCCTCAGAATACAATAATCAATGAAAGATTTATCATACATATCAAATCCAATAGAAATTAACTTCTATTAGTGGATTTTCTTTCCATTGAAAGAAAAAATTAAGCATTCTTTCTGCCATTAGATATAAGACTCGGCATGAAATTTCCAGTTATCTCAGCTGCAACCACTTAGTAAGAAATACGCTAGTCCTCTAGAAGCCAATGTAGACATCCAGTGGAGTAAAGACACTAGGGAAAATGCTGAAGAGGTTCACATTTGCACTCTTGCACTTTTTATCTATTGCTTTTGTTCTTTGAGTGCTTATTTAGGCTATAAGGTCTTTCAAATGTACTCATTCAAGTATTCTCATTGGAATACTTAGTGGTAAGAAAGGCAGAGCACATATTTATGATGTAAACATGTCTGACTTTTGAGGCTGGAAGATTCATGTTAAAATCTTACCTCATTTCTTTCTATCCGGTGAGTGAATCATTTAAACATATTCCTTCATAATCTCCATTCAGAGAACCATGATTTGTCCTTCTTACCTGACAGGGGCATGCTAAAGACACAAAACATGCAGGTAACTCTGAAAAAAAAGTCATTAGGGTCACAATTAAATATAATGCTGCTTATGGTGATGGTGGTATTTATAGCTAAGACAACACCATAGTTTCTGTTCCCATTGAAAAGATAATCTAATAGGACACCTATATTTTACTTACCTTGCACATATCTTAGGTCAAAAAGGTTTACTTCTCAAAGAAAAGGCAACATACCAAGGGAAAAATGAAGTGGTTTACTATATGGATGGTAAATACTAATGAAGCACACCTGTTAAAATATTAATTCATGTCCCCATTTTAATTCCAATCACATCTGCTAACATAAACCCTCCTTGCATGTAATAATTGTGATTTGAAATTTCCATAGTGAAGATTTTAAAGGATGATTATTGTGAGCATGAGTTGTAAGGATTTATTTTGAAGCAGAGAGATAGATAGTAATAATAACTATAAGGCACACTATCCATTTAAAAGTTTACAAAAGTTTCTGGGAATCAAAAGTAGAAACCTGTTTCTATACTTTGTCTGCTTTTATGCCCACCTATTCTAGGAAGGGCCTCAAACAAAATTTCTAACATTGGAAATTCAAATTCCCTTTACTAAGAGAATTTAATTTTACAGTATTTTTTACCTTCTTTAAAAGTTTGACTCGAAACCCAAGTTGTGGTTGCTCACACCTTTAATCCCAGCTGAATTCAAGACTAGCTTGGTCTACAGAGTGAGTTCTAGGACAGCCAGGGTTGTACAAAGGCACCCTGCCTCAGAGATCAATTCTATAAATAGTTTTTTTTACAAAGGTTTTTTTTATAGTAGAAAGCAAAAAAATTTAATGTTCAGCAAGTGGATTTTCAGATAACTAATATTTGTGGCACTTGAGTTATTTTCTTTTTTTCTTCACACACTTCTATGCTCCCTATAACAAGTGTTCATTACTCCTGTCTTAAGACAGAGATAACAGATTATATTGGTGGAAATAAACTAAGAATCATTTTTTCTCACAGTAATGAATCTAGCAAATGCATTTATACCTTTCTAAGCCTGGTAAAATGACTAGGAAAGGAGTCTTGGGTGGCATCCCACAAGAATGGAAAGAAAACCAAAGCAACATTACATACATGTTCAGCAGCTGGTAAACCTGTGCATGGCTGGTAACAGACTGAACCCTAACTCTACACTGAAGAACTAGATTAACATCACAGCCTCTCGCAAAGTGCCAGGAATAAATGGCATCAGGCATCATTGGCACAAAGGAACTCACTCAAATGACAGAACGGCTACAGGAAAGCCTGTTGAGGACATCGGGGTCCTGATTCTGAGGCAGCATTCTGCCTAGGCCAGAGGCTGTCCCTCTCCACACTAGCACAAGACTACAGGTTATGTCTGTTGAAAAGCAATGCCCAGGCTTGAGTTAAAGGGCATGAAGCATGCTGAGAGGTGAGGCTACATGTGACAATCAGTAAAGAAACAGTGGGAATTGTGAAAATGTGGGACCCAAGCCCACTTTAATCCAGTACACAGGACAGTGGCACTCAAAAGATTGAGAATTTTCTAATGACTGATCAACCAAAAGACCAAGTGCTCCCCTTCCTGGTCCCCTTCCTATAGCTGCTTACCAGGGAGCACCATCTACTCCTGCCTCCTCACCCCTCACACTGGCTTGGGACTTACCCAATCCCAGTCCAACCCCCACCAGGGACTCTCTAGCTGGAACATGTGACGCTGGAACTATGTATCCCTAATTAGCCATCCATGCTGCCAAGGGAAAATTGTCCCAAACTCATAGAGGATCACTGACAAGTCATACCAGCCTGATTACTCTCAAGGAGAGACTGTCTCAGAAGTCCAAGTGAGAGGATATAGAGATGCATCAGTGTTTGATTTGGCTAAATGCATGAAAACTGGAGTTTAGATTCCCAGGGCTCATGTAAAACCCAGTCAGGTGTGGTATCTATGTGGATTTCCAGCAATTGAGAAGAGATGGGGGCTGGGTACCTAGGGTAAGCTAAACAGCTAGGCAAGGTTCCATGGGAGACCCTACCTCAACAACAACAAAAAGTGGTGAGCCATTAATGAAAACACCCAATGTTTTCCTAATGCCTCCCAATGCCTCCACAAACATATGCACATACATGCATACACAAATGTGAATGTACACACATACCACAAACATATTAGACAAATAATTAAAAAGCACTCATAGGTGAATAACTCCTGAGGGATGATATACACAGTTAACTTCTGACCTTCACACACATGCATTTACATGTGAATGCATATACATGTGAACACACACAAACACATATATAGATGGGGGAGAAAATTAGGAGTGCTTAGGTTTGAGTTAATAGTAAGCTAACCAAATAAACAATATAGAAATATAACTAATGCTAGAGATATTTAAGGACAATGTAACCAAAATGCATCATGTGGTTTAACTGTGAACATCACTGACTACTCCTAGCAACCTTAGCCCTGGACAATGCTCTAACTAAAAGTATAGTACAGTCTTGGAAAGATAGAACAACAAGAAAAATGCGCGGGTTAAGTTTGTACAGTGTGGTATTTATGAGAAGGGATAGCTAAAATAGAACTAAGCCATTGCCTTTTATAGTGGGGAAGACTTAGCAAATAAGTCACTTAAAAATACATAGTAAGTTAAAACAACCAGGTAAAAAGATGTAAGGCTAGCAACCTCTGGAATAGAAGTGATAGACACAGGAAGGATTGAGGCTTTTTCTGACTTCCCAGACCAGTTGACAGTTTATACTGCACCTGTATATAATTTGGATTTCAAAAACAATAAAATATTTTAAATACAATAATTTTAAAGGCTTTATGAATAGCTATTTACTACTAGAACAAAGGCTCCACCTTAGCTATCATTTTTCCTGACTAATTTATTCACAAGAATGCTGACTGGGAGTTTAAATCAAGCCTAGTCTCAATAGAACCAACATGGTCTTATCTACTTGGGGCATATCCCTATGCAGTTCTCCAAGTTTATTCAATGATTTTTTTAAAAATCAATATATAATGGATGTAACTCACTATTGTAAATACCTGCTGGACTGGCTTTCATCCTACTAGAGCAAAACAATAAATTATATACAAAGCCTTCTCACTGTGGCCTCAAGCTGACCATGTGAGTGAAGAGGACCTATGATTCCTCTCTGACATTTATTAATTTAGAAAAAAGGTCCATCTCCCTTCCTTTCAGATCATGGGAATCTTCTACTTTGCCCTCATAACAATTCATACCACTCCAAGTAGTATCACTTTATAGAGAGTTAGCTGATACACAAGCAGATTAAATAACATAACCAGGAACACAACACATGACTAGTACACAATGGCTTCAAGCCTAGGCAACATGATTCCCATTTCTATGTTTTGACCTTTTCACTGTCATTGGAGCTCTTTATACAGTATTTTTTTTACCTACCTATTTGTGTCCACTTGATCAGTTGAGCACCCTAGGAGTAGGGACCAAGACCCTTTGCTCACTCTCAGTCCATATGACCTTGGATGACTCTGTACCAGGGTTGAAGGTGTAACATGTGATCCAGGCCTGGCCAACCAAAGAACAGCCTCACATTTGCTTATCATGGTCTGGCTCGAATTTGCACAGGTCTTGTCCATTTAGTAGCATCAGAGTCTCCCCCATAGTTAATGACCTGTCTAGTCATAGGTTCTTGGCATGATAATAGTTCCAGGCATGGGTTTAATCTTATGAAGCAGGACTTAAAGCAAATCAGAAAATAAGTGGCTATTCCATGATATTTACGCCACTATGGCACCAATGAAGGTATCTTTCAAGGCCAGTCATTATTGTTGTTTGCAGGGTTCACAGCTAGGTATGATAGATGATTACTTTTCTCCTGTGAATGTATTCACAGTACCTTCTAGCACTACAAAAGCTAGCCAATAGGGATGAAGCTTCTGGGCAGGTACCGGCTTCATTTGTCTATGTTTTATGACTCAAGTATGTGGTATGTCTTCAACAATAGGGTTTTACCATCAAGCTCAGCATCGCTAAAAAAACAAGAAAGGGTGCTGCTCACTTCTGGACCTGGTGGTTAGGCAGCTTGTGTTTCTTAAAAGCCAGCTGCAATGCATACAATATGAGTCCTCTAAGACCACACTACTGTACAAGGAGCCCAACTGAGCATAGACTAGATATCAAAGTCATAAATAAAAATGTGTTGGGAAATTTTTTAGGAACTAAGTTTTGGGGTTTGCTCTCAATAATGGATAGTTGTAACAATGTAACAACAATACGATCTACTTGCTTTTTAGTTTCTTCTCTCAATCCTTTTCTTGTTTGAAGATGATCTTAACTTTTACTTCAAACAAACTATGGCTCCCACAGTTTTCTCTTGCCAGTGTGAAGAGGGTACATGGCAGAAGCAATAGTTGTGAGAGGGTGTTTTCCTGAATTACATGTGAGGACAATTCAATTGCATGGATCCTTAAGAGTGAAAAAAGGATAACAGGGGAGGCTAGAGCCATGCTGTATAAAAGTCCTAGCCCGTCTTCCCCAGCTGCAAGGCTGAGGGAAGGTTCAGAACAGGGAAGACTGGCAGCCTCTAGAATTCACACAAAGCAACAAAACAGGTTCTCTCTACAGCCTCCAGGAAAGAATGCGGCTTACTGGAACTTTATTTCTGTTTAGTGGGACCCGTATCCCACTATGCTCCACGGTGATGGGAAATATTTGGATTAAGCTTACAGCATGTAATGCATAAGACATTTGATTCAAGATCAGCCGGAACAATATAGCAAGAACCTTAAACAAAAAACAAACAACAGCAAAATAAATGGGGAGATGAAGTGAGAAGGGAGTGGGGAGAGAAAGAAGGAAAGTAATGGAGAGGGAGGAAAAATGAATATAGATTTCAAGGTTTAAATCTTGACCATCCTATAGGACTTTGGGAAAGTTACCCTCTATGTTCCTGTTTCTTAATATGCAAGATAAAAACACTAATGTGATCTAAATGAAAATTAAATGGAATAAAGCCCTTATAACCCAAATAACACCAGATGTACAATAGGTGTTCAATTAGTACTATTGTTGGCATTTATTAATTTTCTTTAGATTTTATCAGGATATTTATACCTGAAAAGCACATCTGTTCTTCCCCTCTCAGTCTGAGGAGCCCAAGAGAAATGCCTAGTGAGCACCCTAACATCCTGACTACTTAGTCACCTTCTGAGGATGCTGTGTCTTCAGCTTTGAACAGCTAACTCATCTTGTTTGTTTTTAACTAGCTAGAACAAGCTGTACTAACACAGTTCTTAAAGAAAATTTTCTTACTTCTTGATGACTTAATTATAGTGCTGCTGACTGGTGACTTTGCATTTGAAACCAAGACCTTGAAATAAACACAGTCATTTCAGTTCTTGATGCCAACGCATGAAAGTTAATTCTCTGATCAGTTTGTCTCCTAGGCTTCTGAGCACAGCATAGTGAAGGGGCCCTACTTGCCTGGGATTCATTACAAATGTTGGCAGTTCCTAAGCTTTTAGTTCCTTTTGAAGTATATTGTGTTTGATATATTGAATATGCTTGCAGTATAGCTGGCTCTTTTTATTTAGAGAATATAAAAGCCTTGGAATATTTGATTATTGTAAAGAACTTTACTTATTTTAGAAATATGTCAGAAGAAAAATTTAAATGCATAAAATATATAGTCCCTTTATTTTTAGTTTGGGGAACCTCCTACAAACCACCAGCCTTGTACTATTCTGAACTATGCTACCTGCATGCTATTGATGGTTATTAATAGAAAGAATCTCTTCTATTCTTGACAACAATGTTCATAATATTTTATCCATAAGTGCTGTTGAAGAAAGAGCCTGTAGCGGTGCTCTGTAACTTTGTTAGCTTCAGAAGTGGGTAGAAGAGGCAGGACTAAGCATCCGTTCTTGCTATTGATTTTTATTCCCTCTTTCTTTCTTTCTTTCTTTCTTTCTTTCTTTCTTTCTCTCTCCCTCTTTCTTTCTTTCTTTCTAAAAATTCATAGTCTTTGCAGAACTCTGGGGAGGTATTCTCAAAAGCCAAGCTATATCTATATCTATATCTATATCTATATCTATATCTATATCTATATCTATATCTATATCTATATCTATATCTATATCTATATCTATATCTATATCTATATATCATCTATATCTATATCATCTATATCTATATCTATATCCATATCTATATCCATATCTATATATCCATATCTATTTACATATGTATATGTAAATGTATGTTAAAGCCAACAAAAATACAAGACAGTGCCATCTCTGAGGGAAGTGGGAGGGGGCTTTAATACTTGAAGTCTAGGCAGTCAGCCCCTTCAGACTTCATGTCTAATAGAGACTTAAATGGTCAAAATACAAGATCATAGTTCAGCTCTACCACTTATTGTATAAACCTGTACACGCGAATTTTTTCTTTTAAATAATACTTAAAATAAATTGTCAGTTTTTTAAAAAACCATGTGTCAAAATGTGCACATATTATCTGTCTCTCTAGACTTTGTGTGTGTGTGTGTGTGTGTGTGTGTGTGTGTGTGTGTGTAAAAATACCATTTATGAAAACAGTCTTAAAACCTAGGCACTGGATTAAAGTTGGGTATTACCAAATGCACTCTTACTTAAGTGTGTAAATTTTGCGGTAGTACTCAAAAAGCCTTTGTGCGCCTAATTCAACAAAAGCAATATAGAAATAGCCTGGTTGGAATAAATAGAGTAGACACCTATGCAGACAGTCCTTGGTTCAGGTTTGTTTTATAGCCTGGTTGTTTGGGATGAATAGGGTAGATGGCTATGAAGACAGCCCTTGTTTCAGATTTGTTTTAAGGCCTGGTTGGAATAAAGAGGGTAGATGGCTATGCAGACAGCCCTTGATTCAGGTTTGTTTTTATAGCCTGGATGTGATAAAGAGGGTTGATGTTAAATCCAGTGGAGGTAAGGGCTGAATAATCAGAAGTGTGGAGAATCCTGAGACTGCAGAGCAGACTGCAACTTCTGCCCACCTTTGCCCACATCACTGGCCCAAGAAAAACCTGCATAGTGCCTCTAGATACAGGAATACCATAGCAGTTAGAAGCAGGAACCTGCTGGTTCTAGCCTGCACCAGGAATTGAACTGCATAGGTCACACCGCTCCCTGCACCCAAATCCCATTGGGGAGAGAACTGGAACCTCAGAAGTGCAGATGCTCCTGAGAACTCAGAGGAGGCTATTGTTTGCCCACATTACTGACCCAAAAAGAAATTGCCTAGTGTTATCTGTGCTACCAGGGCACAGGGAACTAGGAGCAGTCAGGAGCAAGACCCTTCATGTTTTTGCCTATGCCAAGAGCTGAAAGTCATTCACCAGGAGCTAAGACACACCTGAGAGCAGAGCATTCTGTTCCCTGATTCTGCTGAAAGAAAACAGGTCTACAGGAATACTGACACACAGGCCTACAGGAGGGTCAAGTCACTGTCAGCGATATCAAGACAAGCTAACACCAGAGACAACCTGATGGCAAGAGGCAGACACAGGAACTTAAGGAACAGAAACCAAGAAGACTTGGCATCATCAGAGCCCAGTTCTCCCACCAAAGCAAATAGTGGATTTCCAAACACACAGGCAAAGCAAGACTGAGATTTAAAATCACATTTTATGATGATGGTGGATGATTTTAAGAAGGACATAAAAGACTCCTCTAAAGAAATAAAGGACAACACAAGTAAACAAGTAGAAGCCCTTATTGAGGAAACACAAACACCTCTTAAAGAATTACAGAAAAACACAACTAGAGATGTGAAGAAATTGAACAAAACCATACAGAATTCAAAAATGGAAACAAAAACAATAAAGAAAGCACAAAGGGAGACAACTCTGGAGATAGAAAACCTAGGGAAGAGATCAAGAGTCATATATGCAAGCATCACCAGCAGAATACAAGAGATAGAAAAGAAAATCTCAGGGACAGAAGATACAATAGAACACATCGACACAACCATCAAAGATAATGTGAAGCACAAAAATCTCCTAGCCCAAAACATCCAGGAAATCCAGGACACAATGAGAAGATCAAACCTAAGGATAGTAGATATAGAAGAGAGTGAAGACTCCCAAATTAAAGGGCGAGTAAAATATCTTCAACAAAATTATAGAAGAAAGCTTCACTAACCCAAAGAAAGAGATGCCCATAAACATACAAGAAGCCTACAGAACTTCAAATAGATTGAACCAGAAAAGATATTCCTCCAGTCATACAATATTCAAAACACCAAGTGCACAAAACAAAGAATTTTAAAAGCAGTAAGGGAAAAAGGTCAAGTAACATATAAAGGCAGACCTTTAACAATTACACCAGACTTCTATTCAGAGAGTATGAAAGCCAGAAGTTCCGAGGGAGATGTCATACAGATTCTAATAAACACAAATGCTAGCCCAAGCTATTATGTCCAAGAAAACTCTCAATTAACATAGATGGAGAAACCAAGATATTTAATGACAAACCCAAATTTACACAATAGCTTTCCACACATCTAGCCCTACAAAGGATAATAGATGGGATACTTCAACACAAGGAGGTAGACTACACCCTAGAAAAAGCAAGAAAGCAATCCCCTTATAATGAAACCAAAAGAAGAGGGGCACACAAACATAATTCCATCTCTAAATATGAAAATAACAGAAAGCAGCAATCACTATTCCTTAATATCTCTCAAAATCAAGGTACTCAATTCCCCAATAAAAAGACATAGACTAACAGACAGGATATGTAAAGAGGACTCAGCATTTTGCTGCATACAGGAAACACACTTCAGAGACAAAGACAGACACTACCTCAGAATAAAAGACTGGAAAACAAATTTCCAAAAACTGGTCCAAAGAAACAAGCTGGAGTAGCCATTCTAATATCGAATAAAATTAACTTTCAACCAAAAGTCATCAAAAATGATAAGGAAGGACACTTCATATTCATCAAAGGAAAAGTCCACCAAGATGAACTCTCAATCTGAAATATCTATGCTCCAAATACAAGGGTACCTACATTTATAAAAGAAACCTTACTAAAGCTCAAAGCACACATTGTATCTCACACAATAATAGTAGGAGATTTCAAAACCCCACTCTCATCAATGGACAGATCATGGAAACAGAAATTAAACAGAGACAGAGAGAAACTAACAGAAGTTATGAATCAAATGGATTTAACAGATATTTATAGAACATTCCATCCAAAATCAAAAGGATATACCTTATTCTCAGCACCTCATGGTACCTCCTCCAAAATTGACCATATAATTGGTCACAAAACAGGCCTCAACAGATACAGAAAGATAGAAATAATCCCATGCATCCTATGAGATCACCATGGACGAAAGCTGGTCTACAATAACAACAATAACGACAGAAAGCCCATATGTACATGGAAGTTGAACAATGCTGTACTCAACAATAACTTGGTCAAGAAAGAAATAAAGAAATTGAACACTTCTTAGAATTTAATGAAAATAAAGGCACAGCATACCCAAACTTATGGGACACAATGAAAGCAGTACTAAGAGGAAAACTCAGCCCTGAGTGCATGAAAAAAAAAAAAAACCAGAAGAGAGCATACACCAGCAGTTTGACAGCACATGTAAAAGCTCTAGAACAAAAAGAATCAAATACACTCAAGAGGAGTAGAATGCAGGAAATAATCAAAATCAGGACTGAAATCAACCAAGTAGAAACAAAAAAGACTATACAAAGAATCAACAAAACCAGGAGTTAGTTTTTTGAGAAAATCAACAAGGTAGATAACGCTTAGCCAGATTAACTAGAGGGCACAGGGATTGTATCCAAATTAACAAAATCAGAAATGAAAAAGGAAACATCACATCCATAGTTGGGAAGATGGGTAGAGTAATTTGATTTTGTTACACTTCTAATTTTATTTCAAATTTTCTATGTAACTAAAGGGATCTCATTTCATTACTACCTATCTTCTTTAATCTCTCCTGTTACCTTATCTGAACTACTTTATTTGTGGGTGGGGGAGTATAAGCATGCATACATGCTCGTGCACATACTCTCACATGTGTTTGCAGGAATGCACATGATGAGTAGTCAGAATTTGACAATAGGTGTCTTCTATTGTTGTCTGTCATATTTATTGGTACAAGGTCTTTTCACTGGAAGAACATCACCAATTTAACTTGGCTAGCCTAGCTGGCCACCAGGCTCTCCACCTCTCTCCAGTACTGGGATTCCTGGTATATGTTGCTAAGCCCAGCTTTTATGTAGGTGTTGGAAATTAAAACTCAGTATTCACTGAACAGCCCCTGAACTATTTCAGCTTATTGGGAGTCTTAATATACTGGGATGGTGCCAGATGTGAAGGCAAGAACATCTAATTCCATAATTCAGAAGGCATAGGCAAGCAGATTTCTGTGTCTTGGAAGCTAGCCTGGTCTACATAGTGAGTTGCAAGACAGCCAGAGATGAATAGTAAAACCTTGTCAACTCTCTCTCTCTCTCTCTCTCTCTCTCTCTCTCTCTCTCTCTCTCTCTCTCTCTCTGTGTGTGTGTGTGTGTGTGTGTGTGTGCGTGTGCATATGTGTGTGGTGTGTAGTGTTGTTATAAAAACACTTATAAGGATATAGAGATGCACACAATGAACTAATGAAAATGGAATGATAATTGAGGACAGGAGAGACATGCAGTATAAGAGCAGAAATAATAGCTGGGTCACCAACATTTACTGTGGCCATGTTCAACCTGGGAAGGCTTCATGAAAGAATAAATATCATTGGATGTTAAAGGATTTGTACGATGAAATATCCAAAGGAGACTCAAGGCTGTCCAAGGTGGAAGAGGCAGTACGAATCACAGCACAGTGGATGGAAGAGACAAGTAGTACTCCCCAAAGTGCTGTGTGCCCGAGGCAATGTTCACAAAACCATGGACCTTGTAATGTTAGAAATGGTAACTTTAGTTAATGCAAGGAAAAACATTTTATATCATACCACACTTAACTCCAACAGGGAGTAAGGAAAACTACACAGCAACTTCTGTTTCTGCAGGCTGCCTGAGGCACCTCTGGTACCTAAGGAAGCTCTAAAGCTCTTTGCATGTATGCTCAAGAACCAAGCATCGTCTTTCAATATGTAACTGTCTCTGTTTCCAGATCATCTCTTTTTATAAGGACAGCAATCATATTGGATTAAAGCCTATCCTAATGATCCTATTTTAAGTTGGTTATCCTTGGAGATCCTGTTTCCAAATAAGATCCCATTCTGAGATACTGAAGAATTTAAAAACATGGAGGAAACAAGTCCAGCAGTAATATAAGAACTACATGAAAGACCAATATCCACATTACATAGGCTTTGAGGATCTGTCTGTCCTTCAGTTCATTTAAGTGGAAATGTGCCACTTTATAGTTTTGCTGCCTTGAGCATGTTATGTTACTTGCTGTAATTAAGTTTTTTATTCATAAATGAGTAGATATGTTAACATAGATAAGTAGTTATAAATTATTTTTATTTTGTGGACTATTATGTTTTCAAAGAACAAAAGGAGTTAAAATAGATGGCTTAAAGGTTAATTTTGCCAAGTGTGGGCAGGACCAGCTAATCTGCTGCTAGCTCCTTCCTCCTGGGCACACAGCTGTGCTGCGTTTCCAGCCTCATGTGCTGTTAGTTGGCCACATGGTGAGGTTTAGCGGTACAACAGGAATAGGAAGAAATTAATATCTGCTTCCAGCCCTGTCCAATAAAAACCTTTCTCCCACAAGCCTCTTTCTCTATGATTAACTCCCAAATGGGAATGAATTAAGAATTCAAGGGAGCACAGAGCCACAGTATTCTGATTTAGATCTGGTTCCCCTATAGCACAAGGAACACTATCAATATTCAGCTTTTACTAGATAACACACCAATGTAATGGGGTAATCCATTTGATGTTTGAGTACTATGGCAGTCATTACTTTTTGATTTAGTCCAAATACAAACATTAAGAATTGCCATCTTATATCCCAAAGGACAAAGAACTTAATATAAAAAATCTACAAGCAATACAATTATAGAATCAGGAACAATGCTTCCAGTTGACTAGCTAACTTAAAGTACACACACTTCTTGAGTTGTTAATTTATTCATTTCTTCACAAATGACCATTAATGAAACATCAAGCCTCAGAGGTGGATGACTCTACACTCATGTCAGTTGCAGTTCAGATTCTTGTGCTCTGACAGGGTTCTCAGGCCTCTCTTGGGTTGCTATCTGGGCAACCATTATCTGTGTTGCTTTATTCCAGTCAGCTCATTAATCATGGTGACTATATTTTCCTAGCATGGCCTTAGCTCCAAGTCTAGGGAGCAGGAGTGAAAGTCACTCTTATTTCTCCTGAAAAATTTTAGGGTGAGATATGACCAGATCAGCTTGAGTCATGTGCCTACATCCAACAGAACATTATAGGCAGGAAGAATATATAAGTCAAGAAGACAGGCTACAGTCACACCCAAAAGCAGTTTCACCAAGGAACTGTGCATGTTCCATGGTCCAGAAAGAAGGAGGTGGGATCCATGAGTCCAAATGAGCAGAAAACTTGTGGTATAATGATCTTTATTGGGAACAATTAAATTGCAGAAGCTTAAATGTAGCAAGGATCCTGCCTAACTTCTCAGAAGTATTTATAACAAGGCACAAGAGAAGCATCGGTGCACAATGAAGCAGTTTGAAGAATAAAGGCAAGTGAACGATAAGCCGGCATACAACATGTCGCAAATAAATGAGTTTTTATTTATATGCAGATGTCAAATTCTGGGAGTTCAGCAAACTTATTAGTTTAAAATATGAGCTCTCTTTATTACAATCAAACAGAAAAGATAGGATAAATTTGGAGTACTTAAATGTTTTATTTTTCTGTCTTTCATAATATTTTATGTACCATTAGCATCATCCATATGCACAAATGCTTAAAGACAACACCTCGTGTAACTGGAGCCATGATCTTCTTCCTTCTGCAATCTCTTGGACTTTTTCCTTCTTAATATTTAAAGAGTTAAATGTCCAGACAAACACAATATCTCAGAGTTTCAGTCTGTGTCCTATAGAATTCTGTGTTTATCTAGATCCTGCAGAAGACCTAAACTGTCAGACTTGTCTTCTTTATTCTAATCATAACAGCATGCTGGGTTTACTTTCCCACTTTCAACAATCTAGTTAAAGTTGCATAAGATGCAACCCAACACACATCTTTCAGATAATTGGACAATGAAGACCTTTCAGGTCTGGGTCTTATGAAAGCCATGCTGTGGTTCTCTATCCCCTGATGTCTGCAGGCTATTTTTCTTTTTATTGCTGTTGCTATCAGCCAAGTCCTTCAGGGTAGCTTCTCAATGCTTTTGTGGACTAAGCTTGGTTCTGAACTATTTGTCTACATTCTTCCCTCTTAAGCAAATCTGAGGATCAGCAATCATCTTTATGGATCCAAATCTCCATGTAAGAATAGACTGTCATTTTTCCCTTCAAAGGAGAAAAAATTCGCACTCCTACACACCCAATTACTAGTTAGAGTGCTTTATAATACACATGTCAAGCTTCTGTTTGGGAAATGATGTATTTGCAATGGTTGGGAGGATTATTAATTAGAAAGATAAAAGTTAGGGTTTTTTTTTCCTTATGAGAGAACTAACACTTTAGATTATTTTCAAATATCAAATATTTCAGTCATTAATTTTAACAAGCATGTACTGATTTCCTAAATTTTAGACATTATAACCTAGGTACACAGGTATTTAATCTCTTGTCATTATGATATGACACAGTGATCTATCTCCAAACACTGGGGAGACATTCGAGAATATCTATCCAAGAACTATAATGGCCCAGAGAGCACAGGTTGGGCACACCTGATAGGAGCAGGGAATGTGATACTAAGGCAAACAGATTCAATCCTGCTCTTACAGAGGGGCCGTGGGCAGAGGGTGCAAATACATAGACTATCAGACTACCAAAAGGAATGCGGTAGTGTGAAAAATGCTGACAAAGGAGTCAACTGGGTCAAAGACAGAGAGTTACAGAAAGCCATACAGACGGCGCTTTCTGAGGACGCAACCACTGAGCTGAGATCTACATGGAGAATAAGATGAACATGCAGTCCAGCTGGACTTTGAAGGCCTTCTAGACAGAAAGAAAAACATATATGCACAAACTGAGAAGTCATACAATGTTCCTCCATGCTGCAGAAAGAGTTCCAGTGTGACTAGACCATTGTTTTTCCTCAATATCACAGTTAAACCCAATATAGAGACTTACTATCTTAGACTCAATATTTAATGTTTTATAACCAATGTTTTGAACCTAATGTATTATTTGACCTTACTGGATAATAAACTATTAAGCAACTTAATACTGGCTGCAGTTTTTGCATGTACTTGGGGAGTTTTCAGTTCTCTTAGATGATCATTAACTCTTGGAAATCTCTAGAGATTCATTGTGACAGTGAACATATTGGAAGCCTCAACTACCACTCCAGTGACGAGAAAGAGTTAACAGGCTTCCCTAAATACCCATGTTATTGCCAAGAAATCCATTATGCCCAAACAAATCTGGCTGTCTATTTGTAGCCATCTGGTATTTAAAGTGAAACCCATTGTGAAGAAATGACTACAATTTTTTGAAAACACAGAAACAAATCTTGATTTCAACACTGCCATGAGTTTCATGTCCATTTAACAAAGATGTGTTCGTCTTTGCTTTGGGATGGCTGGTTTTAATCATATTTCAAACTGTCTAACAAAATGTCATGAAGAAAGACTGAGAGAACAGTGCTTGACTGTGCCTTTTGAGCTCAGCAGGATGCTAGCGTGGGCTCCATCTGCTTCCTGAAAGCATGGGGCCACTGGGAACAAGCCAACCTGAAGAATACAGGACATGGACTGTGGTTGCAGCCCTGATCCAGTTCTATGCAGAAGGGAGGAGGGGCTTTCTTAGCAAGGAACACAATATTCCTGGGGAGAGTCTCTAACTTCATGAGTTCAGACCTCAATTCTTAGTGAACTAAGGAATTTCTCCAGCCTCATTTTAAGTTTATCTGTTTTGAGCACTACATAAAAGAATAAATGTAATGTGAATGAAAGTTTTCACTTTCATTATTCATTTTAATTAGAAGGGGGCCTACACAACTACCTGCAATATAGCACCATGTCCTTAAGGTGATCTGGCAGATATGGAGGGGAGATAAAAGACCATCAACCCACCAGACTTGTCTTCTACCAGTTCCTCACAACAACCACCTCATGTCTGCTATCTCAGAACAGAGTACTCAAGAGGAAAGTCAGGAGTTTCTGCCTGCACCCAGAGCTGAACTGGAAACAACTCTCTGTATTCAAATCCCATGGGGGAGAGGGCTAGACTCTCAGAAGTGCTGACAATCCTGAGAGCTCAGAGGAGACAACTACTTCTGCTCACATTCCTGACCCAGGAGGAATCCCCCCCTCTTCCTGTGCTGTCTGTGCTCTCTGGGCACAGGAACCTAGGAGCTGTCAGGGGCAGGACCCTTCCATTTTCAGCCTACACTCTGAGCTAACCTGATCCAAAAGCTCTCTGTTCCCAGATCCAAATGAAAGAAAACAGGTCTACAGGAATGCTGACATACAGGTTACAAGAGGGTCAAGCCACTATCAGAGACAGCAAGACAAGCTAACACCAGAGACAACATGTCAGCGAGAGGCAAGCACAGGAACTTAAGCTACAGAAACCAAGACTACTTGGCATCATCTGAGCCCACTAAAGCAAATACTGGACATCCCAACACCCTGGAAAAGCAAGATTTGGATTTAAAGTCATATCTCATGATGATGATACAGGAGTTTAAGAAGGAAATAAATAACCCCCTTAAAGAAATACAGGACAACACAGGTAAACCAGTAGAAGCCCTTAAAGAAGAAACACAAAACCCCTTAAAGAATTACAGGAAAACAAAACAAACAAACAAACAAACAAACAAAACAGGTGAAGGAATTGAATAAAACCATCCTGACTTTAAAGATGGAAATAGAAACAATAAAGAAAGCACAAAGGGAGGCAACCTTGGAGATAGAAAACATACAGAAAAGATTAGGATTCATAGATATAAGCATCACAAACAGAATACAAGAGATAGAGAGAATCTGAGGGGCAGAAAATACATAGAAAATATTGACATAGACATCAAAGAAAATGTAAAATGCAAAAAGCTCCTAACCAAAAACATACAGGAAATCCAGGACACAATGAAAAGATCAAATCCAAGGATAATAGGTATAGAAGAAGAATGAAAACTCCCAACTTAAATGGCCAGAAAATATCTTCAACAAAATATAGAAGAAAACTTCCCTAAGCTAAAGAAAGAGATGCCCATAAACATGCAAGAAGCCTACAGAACTCCAAATAGATTGAACCAGAAAAGAAATTCTTCCTGTCACATAATAGTCAAAATACAAAATGCACAAAGGAAAAAAAAAGCAGTACTGGAAAAAGGTCGAGTAACATATAAAAGAAGAGCTATCAGAATTACGCAGGTCTTCTTAACAGAGACTATGAAAGCCAGAAGGTCTTGGGTAGATGTCATAAAGACCCTAAGAGAACACAAATGCCAGTCCAGGCTACTATATCAACAAAACTCTCAATTAATATCGATGTTGGAACAAAGTTATTCCATGACAAAACCAAATTTACACAATATCTTCCCACAAATACAGTACTACAAAGGATAATACATGGAAAAGGCCAACACAAGGAGGGAAACTACACCCTAGAAAAAAGCAAAAAAATAATCTCCTTGCAAGGAAGCCAAAAGAAGATAGCCACACAAACATAATTCCACCTCTAACAACAAAAATAACAGGAAACAACAATCACTATTCTTTAATGTCCCTTAAGATCAATGGACTCAATTCCACAATAAAAAACAACACAGAATAAAAAACAGAACACATAACAGGACCCAGGATTTTGCTGCATAAAGGAGCACACCTCAGAGACAAAGATAGAAACTACCTCAGAGTAAAGGGCTGGAAATCCATTTTCCAAGCAAATGGTCCCAAAATACAAGCTGGTCATTATAATATCGAATAAAATCAACTGTCAGCCAAAAGTTACCAAAAAGATAAGGAAGACACTTCATATTCATCAAAGGTAAAGTCCACCAAGATGAACTCTCAATCCTGAATATCTATGCTTCAAATGGAATGACACCTACATTCATAAAAGAAACCTTACTGCAGCTCAAAGCACACACTGCACCTCACACAGTAATAGTGAGAAATTTCAACACCACACTCTCATCTTGGAAACAGAAACTAAACAGATACCTAAAGAAACTAACAGAAGTTATGATCCTAATGGATTTAACAGATATTTATAGAAGATTTCACTCTAAAATAAAAGAATATACCTTCTCCTCAACACTTCATGGTGCCATCTCTAAATATATTGTGACCATATAATCGATCACAAAAGAGGCAGATGGAGTATGGCAGGAAATAAACTCATGGCTGACATCAACCAAGTGGAAACAAAAAGAACTATACAAAGAATCAACAAAATCAAAAATTGGTACTTTGAGAAAATCAGCAAGATAGATAAAACTATAGGCAGACTAACTAGAGGGCACAGAGAGTATGTCCAAATTAAGAAAATCAAAAAATGAAAAGAGAGATATAACAACAAAATCTGAAGAAATTAAAAAACTCATCAGATCCTACTCAAAATCTGGAGGAAATGGACAATTTTCTAGACAGATACAAGGTACCAAAGTTATATCAGGATCAGACAAATCATCCAAACAGTCCCATAACTTCTAAAGAAATAGAAGCAGTCATTAAAAGTGTCCCAACCAAAAAAAGCTGAGGATCAGATGGGTTTAGTGCAGAATTCTATCAGACCTTCCTAGAACACCTAATACTGTCCAAACTATTTCACAAAATAGAAACAGAAGGAGTACTGCCCAATACTTTCTGTCAAGCTATAATTATGCTTATACCTAAATCACACAAAAACCAACAAAGAAAGAGAACTTAAAACCAATTTCCCTTATGAATGTTGACTAATAAAACTCAATGAAATTCTCCTAAACCAAATACAAGAACACGTCAAAATGATCATCTATCATGGTCAAGTAAGCTTCATCCAGGGATGCAGGGATGGTGTAATATATGGAAATCCATCAATGTAATTCACTATATGAACAAATTCAAAGAAAAGCCACATGACCATCTCATTAGATGCTGAGAAATCATTTGACAAAATTCATGTTAAAATTCATGTTTGACAAGCCTTCATGTTAAAAGACTTGGAAAGATCAAGAATTTAAGGCCCATACCTAAACATAGTAAAAGCAGTATACAGCAAAGCAGTAGCCAATATAAAGCTAAATGGAGAGAAACTTGAAGCAATCCCACTAAAATCAAGGACTAGACAAGGCTGCCCACTCTCTTCTTACTTATTCAATATAATACTCAAAATCCTAGCCACAGCAATCAAACAACAAAAGTAGGTCAAAGGGATACAAATTGGAAAGGAAGAAGTCAAATATCACTATTTGCAGATGATATGACAGTATATTTAAGTGACCCCAAAAGTTCCACCAGAGAACTACTAAACCTGATAAACAACTTCAGCAATGTGGCTTGGTATAAAATTAACTCAAGCTAATCAGTAGCCTTCCTCTACTCAAAGGATAAATATGCTGAGAAAGAAATTAGGGAAATGACACCCTTCACAATAGTCCCAAATAATATAAAATATATTGGTGTGACTTTAACCAAGCAAGTGCAAGAACTGTATGACAAGAAATTCAAGTCCCTGAAGAAAGAAATTGAAGATCTCAGAAGATTGAAAGACCTTTTATGTTTATGGATTAGCAGCATTAATATAGTAAAAAAAGGCCATTTGGCCAAAAGCAACTTACAGATTTAGTGCAATCCCCATCAAAATTCCAACTCTATTTTTCATCTACTTAGAAAGAGCAATTTGCAAATTAGTTTGGAGTAACAAAAAATAAAAACAAAACAAAACAAAACACAAAACCAGGATAGTGAAAACTAACCTCAACAATAAAAGAACTTCTGGGGGAATCACCATCACTGACCTCAAGCAGTATTACAGAGCAGTAGTGATAAAAACTGTAAGGTATTGATAAAGAGACAGGTTGGTAGATCAATGGAATAGAATTGAAGATAAAAATGAACCCATACACCTATGGTCACTTGATCTTTGACAAAGGAGCTAAAACCATCCAGTGGAAAAAAAGATAACATTTTCATCAAATGGTGCTGGTACTACTGGAGATCAGCATGTAGAAGAAAGCATTTGATCATTTCTTATTGCCCTGGACAAAGCTCAAGTCCAAGTGGATCAAGGACCTCCACGTAAAACCAGATACACTCAAACTAATAGAAAAGAAAGTGGGGAAGAACCTTGAACACATGGGCACTGGGGACAATTTGCTGAAGAAAACTCCAATGGCTTATTCTCTAAGATAAAGAATTGACAAATGGGACCTCACAAAATTTCAAACTTCTGTAAGGCAAAGGACACTGTCATTAGCACAAAACAGCAACCAATAGATTGAGAAAGATCTTTACCAATGCTATATCCGATAGAGGGCTAATAGCCAATTATACAAAGAACTCAAGAAATTAGACTTCAGAGAATCAAATAACCCTATTCAAAAGTGTGGTACAGAGAGAGCCAAACAATGAATTCTCAGCTGAGGAATATCAAATGGCTGAGAAGTACCTAAAAATTGTTCAACATCCTTAGTCATCAGGGAAATGCGAATCAAAACAACCCTGAGATTCCACCTCACACCAGTCAGAATGGCTAAAATAAAAAACTCAGGGGACAACAGATGCTGGTGAGGATGTGGAGAAAGAGGAACACTCCTCCATTGTTGGTGGGATTGCAGACTGGTACAACCATTCTGGAAATCAGTCTGGAGGTTCCTCAGAAAATTGGACATTGAACTACCTGAGGACCTAGCTATACCTCTCTTGGGCATATACCCAAAAGATGCCCCAACATATAACAAGGATGCATGTCCACTATGTTCATACCATCCTTATTATCATAGCCAGAAGCTGGAAGGAACTGAGATGCCCTTCGACAGAGAAATGGATACAGACATGTGGTACATCTACACAATGGATCACTACACTCAGCATCAAAAAAAAAATGACTTCATGAAATTCATAGGCAAATATATTGAACTAGAAAATATCATCCTGAGTGAGGTAACCCAATCACAAAAAACAAAACAAAACAAAACACGTGTTATGCACTCACTGATAAGTGGATATTAGTTAGCTCAAAAGCTTGAATTACCCAAGATACAATCAACAGACTACATGAAGCTCAAGAAGAATGACAACCAAGCAGTGGATGCTTCAGTCCTTTTAAAAGTCTTTATACAGAAATAAAGTTTGTAGTAGAGACTGAAAGGATGGTCATTCAGAGCCTGCCCCACCTTGGGATCCACCATATGTGCAGATAGATAGATAGATAGATAGATAGATAGATAGATAGATAGATAGATAGATAGATAGATAGATAGATCCACCAAACCTAGGCAATATTGGTGAAGCCAAGAAGTGCATGTTGACAGGCGCCTGATATAGCTGTCTCCGGCTCAGCCAGAGTGTGACAAATACAGAGGCAAATGCTAGCAGCAAACTATTGAACTGAGAATGGGGTCCCCGTTGGAGGAGTCAGAGAAAGGATTGAAGGAGCTGAAGGGGCTTCCAACCCCATAAGAACAATACCAACCAACCGGAGGTCCCAGCGACTAAACCATTACCCAAAGAGTACACATGGACAGATCCATGGTTCCAGCTGCATATGTAGCAGAGGATGGCCTTTTTGGGCACCAATGGCAGGAGAAGCCCTTGGTCCTGCCAAGTTTGGACCTCCCAAGTGTAGGGGATTGTCAGGGTGGGGAGGTGGGAAGGGGGTGGTTAGGGAGGGGGCACACTCATAGAAGAGGGGGAGGTGGATGGAATAGGGGGCTTATGGAAGGGAAATCGGTAAGGGGAATAACATTTGAAATGTAAATAAAAAATATCCAATAAAAAATAAATTTAAAAAAAAAGAGGAAAGTCAGCCCTAATGTCCTTGCTGATGAGATGCCTCCCCATCCCCACCCCACCCTCAGAGTTTTACACCCTCTTGAAAACACTTAAATACTAACTTTACCTTCTTACTGCTGTGTCTCCTAGATTCAGGTTGGAAATAAAACTTTTAGCATTCTTCTTCCCCTAAATGTGTAGGATCTCCACTAGATTTCTGTTCCTGATAAGGCAACCATAAGCTTTGAGAGACAGAAAGCTTAGCAGCTTCCTTTCACATGGTAAATAAGCATCACAAATGATTTCAGATAATTACCACTTAATGGCGCTATTTCCTTTTTTTAGATTTAATTGATAAGATATAATTGCCCACCTAAACATACAAAGTCCAGTACCATCCATCCCTTAGGAACGTTAATAACAACCTGTAAATACACAGAGCAGAATCTTAACGTCAGTCTCCATCTTCTTGCCACGGCTTCTCTCTCTCCCCCCTCTCTTCCTTTCTGATCCAGTCTCCTCCTCTTCCTTCAAACTTTTCTCCCACCCTCCTTCCTTCTCCTCCAATGACAGGCCTCCTTCTATCTTGTACCTGCCCCTCACCTGTATTTTACAAATTCAATGGGGAGAAGGTTCTGGTGATGTCACAAGATTTGTGAGTACTTGACTAGGCAGCTGTCCTTGGGGCAGTGGAATTAGCATCAAAATACAGATAACTACCGGGCAAACCACAACATTTCCCCCTTTTTGTTCAGTTAAAAAGCCTTTTCACTTATATATAAATTGAATACAATTATTACCATTCCACAATTTATAAAATATATGATATACTCAACACCCAGTCCATTACTATATCAGTTAAACAGAACATTTAGTTACCCATTCCAGCTCCAGAAAGCCTTAAAATCTATATTATATCTTGGCTAGTTTGTATACTATGTGATAACTATCCAATAAAATATGTATATTCAGAGTTAAACAGCCTGATAGGCTATGAGATTATAATCAGTCTTCAAGCCCATCAGAAATCTGAGAATGACCAAATATCTATACACAAAGGAAGCCTAAGACAGCTTCCAGAACTGAGAGGTTGTAGAGACAAATCTCCACTAGCATAGTTCCCTGTTAGCAACATGTGAGCACAAGTCTTCAGCCTTCTGGCCTAAAATCAACTGACAGACTCTTGAAATGCAGATTTGGAAGGGCTGATCACCCTGTCTTGGCAGAGTTTATCAGTCAACTATTCTGCATAATTTGTCCTTTTCTGGACAGTATTAGTCTGCAGATGAAACAGGCAGTTTTGTCTAGTGGCTGCCTAGCCACAAAGTATTGCCTCATCTGGAGGTAGAGATGTTCAAATTCTTCATTAAATCCACCAAAGGGGAACTGTTAGGAGCAGATATGTCTCAACAGAAGATAAATAACTAAATTTCAAATTTTGTGGATTTCTGATGTTTTTGAAAACTATCTACCTATATAAGACAATCTGTACTGTTGTCTTTATATCTTAATAATATCTTGAAAGTACTCTCACAAAGTCAGCAATATGTTTGCTATTTGGCCCTTAACTCACATGTGTAATCAACTCAGAAGTTTGTAATGACATCAATAGAAGGACTGGATCTAAACCTTGTACTTTTAAATATATCAAAGCAAAGACATGATTTTAGCTTACTTAATGAATGAGATTATGACTGTATAACTCAATCTAGCTAATTCCTCCCTGTTAAATTACAACCATTTCTAAATTACTCATAAAAACAACTTTAGAATAACCACTTTCAGCCCCCCAAAGTCTTGATAATTGGGGTGACGACTCCTCTATAACTTCTTCAAGCTGTACATGGGCGTTGAGATATCCTTGGGGGTATGGGTTAGGAAGAATGAAGCCAATGCTGTAGCCGATGTGTCCTGACTGGACCCAGCTGAAAGTTCTTGAGACCAGGAATCCAAGTAGGCACACTCTGTAAAACACAACTCAAAGGTTTAGAATCGAAATCTCTCTTTGTTTGATTTTCCTGCATTAATTTTTTCAGGTGGTCGACCTCTATCAAATCTGATCAGTATGACTCTGTGAGGTTTCCAGAGCCTAATCACACTTTTTAAAAACACAAAGACAAAAATCTTTCTCTCAAAATACTGTGTTCCTTAGTCTGTAACCAGAAAATCCTGTACCTTGCACTCCCTCCCAGAGAAATAATATAACCATAAAACTCAAAGTCACAGACATTATGAAGATTAAACAATTTTTTAAAAAGGAAGTAAGCTAAGCAATGAGCCTGATAGGCTTTTGTACTTTGTGATATCAGGAAATTAACCCCAAATTCCTGTAGAGCCCATGTTAAGAGAATCTGAGCTTCTCAGATGTTGTGGTTGATATAAAAAATAATCACAAACCCTCGCTAGCCAGCATCAATGAGCCATATGGCCTTTTGCAGGGTAATTCATAAAACAAACCCAATACCGTCAATCAATTCCAATATCAATAAGCAACATATCAAACCAGGACTTTAGCCCAAAATATATCCATCTGTTAAGCTCTCTACCCAGAGCCACAGATTTTTCTTTAACCTTAATAACTTCTATAATATATGTCTGCATTCACTCTCCCTGGTGTTACAGACATTTATCACAACTCTCTATTTGGAGGTAGTGACCAACTTTTCCCTAAGTTCTGAACCATAGATGAAAATCTCCACGTGATTCAGGTTATATCTTTACTCTCTTCTTTCTAAAAACAAGCTTAATCACCTTTTAATAATACCTGTAATTAAGAAGTAGCTTCTTTAACTAGGATTTCAACCCAAAATTCCTGTAGAGCCCACGTTACAAAGAATATGAGTATCCTGAAAGATTTTCTAAACAATTTTCTTTAAAAAGCAGCTTTTATTCTCTAACTCTCTGAGCTGCCATTACTTATCACAGCGTGCCAGCCCAGGCTACTTCCCTGTTTCTTTGTTAAATTCCTGCGCTTGAGATATCACATGGCTTAACATGGCCCTGGCCTCCTCTTACTTAGAAAATAAAAACTTTCTCTCAACTCTTAGGATTACTAGTGGACTCTTGCCCAAGACATTGGTTCACCATCTGTTGTAAAATATAAAAAATTTTAAAAGGTATTGTTTTCTTTTACCTCACTAGATCCAGCACCGCGGTGCCCCAAGATAACTGCTAGATATCTTGGCGGAAACACATCCCAACTCCTCGGCCGCCCAGTGCCTCCTGCCGCCACACACTTTGCTACACTCAAATCGTCACATAAAAGAACACACAGTACAATAACCTTAGATTCAATCGATAAGATATAATTGCCCACCTAAACATACAAAGCCCAGTACCATCCGTCCCTTAGGAATATTAATAACAACCTGTAAATACACAGAGCTGAATTTTTTTCTCCATCTTTATTAAATTGGGTATTTCTTATTTACATTTCAATTGTTATTACCTTTCCCGGTTTCCAGGCAAACATCCCCCTAACCCTTCTCCCTTCCCTTCTATATGGATGTTCCCCTCCCCATCCTCCTCCCATTACCACCTTCCCCCCAACAATCCTGTTCACTGGGGGTTCAGTCTTGGCAGGACCAAGGGCTTCCCCTTCCACTGGTTCCCTTAAGAGGCTATTCATTGCTACCTATGGGGTCAGAGTCCAGGGTCAGTCCATGTATAGTCTTTAGGTAGTGGCTTAGTCCCTGAAGCCTCTGGTTGCTTGGCATTGTTGTTCATATGGAGTCTCAAGCACCTTCAAGCTCTTCCAGTCCTTACTCTGATTCCTTAAACGGGGATCCCATTCTCAGTTCAGTGGTTTGCTGCTGGCATTCACCTCTGTATTTGCTGTATTCTGGCTGTGTCTCTCAGGAGAGATCCTCATCCGGTTCCTGTCAGCCTGCACTTCTTTGCTTCATCCAAATTATCTAGTTTGGTGGCTGTATATGTATGGGCCACATGTGGGGCAGGCTCTGAATGGGCCTCCCCACATGTTCTAAACTTTGCCTCCTATTCCTTCCCAAGGGTATTCTTGTTCCCCTTTTAAAGAAGGAGTGAAGCATTTGGATTTTGATCATCCATCTAGAGTTTCATGTGTTCTGTGCATCTAGGGTAACTCGAGCATTTGGACTAATAGCCACTTATCGATGAGTGCATACCATGTGTGTTTTTCTGTGATTGGGTTACCTCACTCAGGATGATATTTTTCCAGTTCCATCCATTTGCCTACGAATTTCATAAAGTCATTGTTTTTGATAGGTGAGTAATATTCCATTGTGTAGATGTACCACATTTTCTGTATCCATTCCTCTGTTGAAGGGCATCTGGGTAATTCCCAGCTTCTGGCTATTATAAATAAGGCTGATATGAACACAGTGGAGCATGTGTCTTTGTTATATGTTGGAGCATCTTTTGGGTATATGCCCAAGAGAGGTATAGCTGGGGCCACAGGTAGTGCAATGTCCAATTTTCTGAGGAGCCTCCAGACTGATTGCCAGAATAGTTGTACCAGTCTGCAATCCCACAACAATGGAGGAGTGTTCCACACAGAGCAGAATCTTAATGTCAGCCTCCATCATCCTGCCACGGCCTCTCCGCTATTTCCTATTCATAACCTAGCAACAGTTTTCAAGCTTTATAAATCGACTCTTCACATGGAATTAAATTTAAAATGCCAGATTTTCTTCAATGGAGGATCACAGTACTTGAGACATTATTTTAAAGCATTGGTGTAGAAATAATAATACCAAGAAGTTTGTAGATCTCTTTTATTGGGGTGCACATGTTCCTCAACCTTTAATAACCAGCCTGAAGTCATGTCAGCACTGCTCCCATGTCTCTACTCTTAGGGCCGTCTGTTCCCTGAGAGCATCAACAGGAAGTGATGCTTCCAGTGAGCTAGTAGTCTTCCAACTGTTTCATTAGTCTTCTCGGCCTGGCCCAAAGCTTTGCCATTGGTGTATTGATGATTATCAGAAAGCCCTCCCCAGAGAATTTGTTTTATGTCAAAGGAATCACCTGAGTGTATGGCAACATTAGAGAGCTACTCCCATGTGGGCTAAAGTCTGTCTCTCTGACTTTACATCTCACCAATCTACTCCTCACTCTTTGGTCTCCCCTTTCTTGGCTGTCTTTCAATTCTTCATATACAACATATTTTTCCAAGCTCCTGAGCACCTCCTATTCTTTTTAATTGGAATGCCTTTACCCAACTAGTTACATACATTGTAAAGATTGAAGCAAAGGCAAAATGTGCCTCAGACGTTTCCTTTATATAAGGAAAATATTTGTCTCGTTCAGATACCATAAAAGCCATTAAGCAATTCTACAAAACAAGCTTGTCTGGCGGAACAAAAGAGGCAATTCCTCAAAAGAGAACAGCTTTTTATTGACATTACTCAAGCAGCCCATACAGGTTCCTGCTTTCTTTATGATGAGTCCAGTCCAATTTCTTTATGCACCAAATATTTCAGTATGTTTAGGCTGAAAGCATGAGAACAAGCTAACCCATAATGCACCAGGCTGACTGTCTGAGCTAACCCATTATGTACCACACTTACTGCTTGTCTGTACATTCCAGATAGTTTGAGACTCCAAATCCCCAGAGCCCAAGGAAGACTTAGGCTGCTCCTCTTACAGAGCTTACATGGGAAGCTGATTGGGAAGTTAGACTTTTGAAAGATAAGCAGATAAATAGGCTGAAATTTAAAATTACCATGATGTCAAGAAAGTGGTAGCTGGAAGGGGACAATTAGAAGTGATGAGTTTGGTGATGATGAGCTGGCTAGCTGGAAAGTAGAAACAAAAGCAGAACTGACTGTCTAGTGGGGAAGATCTGGGTGTCCACAGGGCCTATGTCCAGTCCTCATTTTGGAATTCTTTTTAAAATAGTTTTTGAGAATTTCATACAGCAGTGTTTTGTGTACAATATTTACACCCATTTCAATCTCTCCCAACTACCTCACAGATTCACAAATTCTTTAATTATTTTCACACACACACACACACACACACACACACACACACACACACACACACAAAATCTGTTGAGTTCACTTAATGTTTTAGACCTTACCATTTGGGATTGGAGAACCTATGGGATCTTGTTTCTGGAAAGAACTGATGATTCTCATTCTTTGAGCAGCCACTGATTGCTTGTAGTTCTTCATATAGAGTTTGGGTCTTGTGAAATTTTTCCACCCACATTGGCGTGTTGTTTGTGTTTGCCTGATGTTATTATTTGACAGGTCTTGTTTAGGCAACCATATCATTAAAATTGAAGTGGGTGAAGCTTCTCTGTCATGTCTAGAAGAAACTACCTGCAGCAGGCATTCTGGTCCTTTGGCTCCTGTATCTTTCCTTCTGAACAAGAACACACACTGCCAGAGGGACCAGCCCTGGAGGGGTTGAGTCTTCTCTCTTGTTGGTTCTTTTTGAGTAAGTGGAAGGTAACATTTTGTCTTACAAGATCTTTAGGGTTGCTGTATAATAACAAAAAGTTTACTTATCTATGTCTAAGTTACTATGCTATGCTACTGTAGTTGACCTGCCTACTGTGTTCCTCTGAGGCCAGAAACTGCAGTCTCTGGCATTTAGCACCTCATTCTAAAAGAGCAGAACTTAAAGTAAAGGATTAATTGCTAGAGACTTTTCCCTTTTGTCCCAATACTTCTTGCTTGTCAGGGTAGGGGGAAGTTTGGAGCAATAAACTTTTATTGAAACAAGAGAAGAGAATAGCGCATGCAGAAGGAAAAAGCTTTTACATAGGCAAATATGCATAAACTTATATAAGTTCATACACAGATTCATGAATACTCATTTATACATTTCCACTCATAGCAGTTCGATCCAGCATTCTCACAATTGCATTCTCATACAACATGCCTACAGTCTCACAATTACATACTTACACACACATCCATACCTACATATGCATATGGAGCAAAAGACCAAGCACGGGTGCAGAAAGAACTTACTCTGGATGAAAAATGAGCTCCAATCTTCATTGCATAAAGAAAGAAAAAGCTTCTACCATTTTAATGTTAAATGAATTAAACACAAGTTTGTTTAAAAAAAAGTTTGTTCCTTTTAATAAGACTAAGTAAGCCTGCCTTATTATTAAGAAAGGATCTGTTCTGGCCCATGGTAAGGAGAAGCCTACCTGCTCCTTCTGCTCTCTGCAGCTTCTTATTTTTCCTCTTTCCCTCTGCATTCTTCACATTGCTCTCTTAGTATTTTATGCTACCTATAGTCTCTAAGTTATTCCATCCTCCATTCTTCTTCTAATCTTGCTCTTTCTTCCTGCTCTGATGTCCCAATAACACTCTTACTCTCAATGCCTTTTCTTCCAACGTTGTGCCTATACCTCTAAGTTCTTGAGTTCAGTTCTGTCTAAAAAGGGTTCTGTCTAAAAAATTCTCAACACAGTTCCTCTCTCAGCTTGGTTCTTCTCAGCTCAGTCCTGACTCTTCTCTTTGTCCTCAGCACTTAAACATCTTTCAGAATACATGATCACATGCTAAAATATTCACCACAAGCTCATACAAATATCAAATCATAAATTGAAATAGAACTTTACAACAGAGATTGTTTACATTCATATTCATTAGGAGTAATTATCTGGCTAAATATCCATCACCTGTCCACATCCAACATCAGAGCTTCACGGGTTCACTGAAGGTTTCAAACCATAACTAAGTTATTAGTGAAGTTTTGTATAGATAAACACAGTCAATACTTTATCTTCTGTCCTAGCACCTGTAACCTCTTGGAATGTGCTCAGGGTACAAGAAAGTCTGGTTACTGGTAATCTAAGAGCAATTAACTGGTGACACTTGGGAGACTGGCAGAGTTCTCACTGAAGTATTGACTATCAGAAATATAGCCCATTATAAAAGAGCTTAATGATCACAGTTATAACTTTAAGAATTCTTATAGGATCATCATTAAGAATTAAGAAGTCATGTATTTGTCTTTATAGCATCACTACAAGACAGTGCATCTTTGTAGAACTGCAGAGATATGCTCCAAAGGGGTGTGCTATTACTTAATGATTGTTATATATGTTTAATAATAGCAGGAAAGCATGTTAATAGCAGGAATCTTTCCTAAAATTAATCCCTTACAGCCTTGATTAATAAGAGAGAACTGTTTGCAGATTATATAATAATCCAAGGCAGGGCATCTCAGGGTGATCTCCTGCTAGTTATTAGCTTTTCTTGTTATGGCGCCTGACAACACACACACACACACACACACACACACACACACACACAGAGAGAGAGAGAGAGAGAGAGAGAGAGAGAGAGAGAGAGAGAGAGAGCGCTGAAGGGGCTTGCAACCCCATAAGAACAATACCAACCAACCAGAGCTCCCAGGGACTTAACCACTATCCAAAGTGTACACATGGACAGACCCATGGCTCCAGCTGCATATGTAGCAGAGGACGGCCTTATTGGGCAACAATGGGAGGAGAAGCCCTTTGTCCTGCCAAGATTGAATCCCTAGTGTAGGAAAATGTCAAGGTGGGAAGGTGGGAAAGGGGGATGGTTTGGGAGGGGGAACACCCTTATAGAAGTAGCAGAGGGGGGTATGGGATAAAGAGTTTTTGAAGGGGAAACTGGAAAAGGGAATAACATTAGAAATGTCAATAAAATATATCCAATAAAAAAACCGGGCATGGATTAAAAAAAAAAACAACTAATGACTTCTTGTAACTTTTAGGCAAATGGATGGAACTAGAAAATATCTTCCTGAGTGAGGTAACCTAGTCACAAAAGAACACACATGTTATGCACCCACTGATAAGTGGATATTAGCCCAAAATCTCAGAATACATTATATACAATTCACAGACCATATGAAGCTCAAGAAGAAGGAAGACCAAAATACAGATGTTTTTGTCCTTCTTAAAAGGGGGAACAAACTACTCAGCTCTGGTTGATCCTTTCAGGAGATAGCAAACTGTTGTCAGCATGCACTTCTTGGCTTCATCAATATTGTCTATTTTTAGTGGCTGTATATATATATGGGATGCATCTCCAGGTGGACTAGGCTCTGAATGGCAATTCTTTCAGTCTCTGCTCCAAACTTTGTCTCCATATCTCCTCCTATGAATATTTTTGTTTATCACTTTAAGAAGTACTGAAACATCTGCACCTTGGTTGTCCTTCTTGAGCTTCGTGTGGCCTGTGGATTGTATTAGAGCTTTTGAGCTAATATCCTCTTGCAAGTGAGTGCATACCATGTGTGTTTTGTTGTGATAAGGTTACCTCACTCAGGATGATATTTTCTAGTTACATCCATTTGCCTATGAATTTCATGAAGTCACTGTTTTGATAGCTGTGTAGTACTCCACTATGTAGATGTACCACATTTTCTGTATCTATTCCTCTGATAAAGGGCATCTGGGTTCTTTCCAGCCTCTGCCTATGATAAATATGGCTGCTATGAACATAGTGGAGCATGTATCTTTGTTGTAGGTTGTAGCATCATTTGGGTATATGCCCAGGAGTGCTATAGCTGGGTCCTCAGATAATATTATGTCCAATTTTCTGAGGAAACCCCAGAATGATTTCCAGAATGGTTGTACCAGCTTGCAATCCCACCAACAATAGAAGAGTGTTCCTCTTTCTCCACATCCTGGCCACCATCTGTTGTCACCTGAGTTTTTGATCTTAGCCAGTCTGACTGGTGTGAGGTGGAATCTCATAGTTGTTTTGATTTGCATTTCCCTGGAGACCAAGGATGTTGAGCATTTCTTTAGGTACTTGTCAGCCATTCGACAATCCTCAGCTGAGAATTCTTTTTTTTTAGCTCTGTACCCTATTTTCAGTGGGGTTATTTGACCCTCAGGAGTCAAATTCTTGAATTCTTTGTATATATCGGCTGTTAGCCCTCTATCAAATGTAAAGATATTTTCCCAATCTGTTAGTTGCCATTTTGTCCTAATGACAGGGTCCTTTGCCTAGCAGAGGCTTTAAAGTTTTATGAGGTCCCATTTGTTATTGTTGATCTTAGACCATAAACCATTGGTGTTATTTTCAGCAAATTTTCCCCAGTTCCCATGTGTTTGAGGCACTTCCACACTTTCTCTTCTATTAGCTTGAGTGTATCTGGTTTTATGTAGAGGTCCTTGATCCACTTGGACTTGAGCTTTGTACAGGGTGATAAGAATGGATCGATCTGCATTCCTCTACATGATGACCTCCAGTTGAACCATCACCATGTGTTGAAAATGCTGTCTTTTTTCCACTGGATAGTTTTAGTTTCTTTGTCAAAGATCAAGTGACTATAGGTGCGTGGGTTCATTTCTGGGTCTTCAATTCTATTCCATTGATCTACCTGCCTGTCCCTGTACCAATACCATGCAGTTTTAATCACAATCATTCTGTTATACAGCTTGAGGTTAGGGATAGATATTACCACAAAAGGGTTTTTTTTTATTGTTGAGAATAGTTGGCCACATTTCTAACTCACAATTCTATCCCACTTGTGGTTTTTCGGGGTTATTCCATAATCAAGTCAATAAAGCTGTTTCCTTTTTTCCCCTTTTGTAGAAAGGTGGTGAGTGTTTTATTTATTTTTTGTTGTTGTTTTGTTTTTCAGTTTATTTTATCTTTATAATTAATTAATATATTTTTACACTCCAAATTTTATTCCCATTTTATTATGGGTCAGAGCTTTGGCTGTGGGATAGCAACCCCATCCCTCCCTTGATGCCCTGTCTTTCTGCTGGAGGTGAATTCAGTAAGTTCCCTCTCTTCACTGCAGGGCATTTCATCTAGGACTCCCCACCCTTACCTTGAGTCCTGAAGTCTCTCACTTCCCAAGTCTCTGGTACATTCTAGGGGGTCTTCCCAACCTCCTTCTTCCTGAGGTCACCTGTTTCCATTCTTTCTGCTGGTCCTGGTAACATGTGTCTGCCAAGCAGTTCACTTGTGCTCCTCTACAGTGCTCCTCTGCAGTGACCCTGAGAACTTCTTAGTTCCACCAGCCAGCCGCTGCCAGGGATCCTGCTGTATTGCCAGCATGTTGCTGCTAGTTGACAACATTTTTGTCTGACTGCTGCTAAAATTAACCTCACTTGGAATACAGTCTTTCTGCTTCATCAGTATAATTACTGGCCTAGAGTGCCTTCCTAAAGCTGTTGTTTATCATGATTCATGCAGCAGAAAATATACAACTTTGGTTTTGAGAGCCAAGAAATGACAATTCAATACTGTGATAAAGAAAATTCTAAAAAATCAGTATTAAAACCTCAATAGAACCAAAGGTTCCTTTACTCCTAAGGAATGACTGTTTGGCAAAGGACATACATCTAGTATGCTGATACATCTCATTTTTCTAAAACTCAGTGAACATCCATGTCATAGCTCACTTTGGCCATGTTAACTACAGCATGGATAAGCCGCACACAATGGCTCAGTGAAGGACTGCTGCAGATATTGTATAAAGAGTGACTGATCATAAGTCCCAGGGTGCCTCTGGATGCTGTCTTTTCTGCCAAGTGGCTAGAATGTCACCATTATTGCCTTGTTCCTCAAGTTTACAAGTCCTTAGTTGATGTGCTACATATGTATAAAATCCTGCTTTTAAAAAAAAATCTAACATTCCCCAGGGAAGATAACCAAAATTTTCCTCCCACTGTGTAGAGGGCAAACAGCTTCACAGCATCAAGCTTAGCTTTAAACAACAATCTTAACTGACTTGTGTATTATAATCCCCTATGAAACTTACATAACACATAGCTGAGAAGGCTCCACCTTAGACCAACTGAATCAGAATGCTTCATCCAGACATCATGCTACTACTTTTGACTAATTTACAGTGTGCATGTAACTTGGGTCAGTTTACAAAGCTAGAGGGCTCAAGTTTGGGGGTGAAATGGTGAAGAGAAAGGACTATCATATTGTATGAGGACACAGTTGTGCACACTGATGAACTCCACCAAGGAAGGGGGAATAAGAAAGGCCATGGATGACAGTGCTTGCTAGCTGTAATAGAGACATGATCCACTCCCTTGGATCAGTTTCTCTTTTTGTTAATTAGGAAGGAAAGACATGGCCCCAGTCTTGTTGCCTGGAGTATGGAGCATCTCCAAAACAATGACTATTGGGATGGACTCAAACAGGGCCAAACCAACGTTGTCAGTGCAAGACCTTCTAATATAAATATTGGGAAAGAACTCTCTTGCCACTGACATTACAGAGTTTTTAAGATGAAAACTGCAGCTACTAATGGCCATCTATCTTGATCTGTTGCTATGAATTAAAACACAGCAGCTGAGTAAAGAAAATAAAGAAAGGAGGTTTGTTTGGACTATACCTCTGGGCTCCAAGAGCATGGTTCAGTGATCAGTTGACTCTGGGGAAGGCCTTATAACAGGTCATCACAACATGGAAACTTGCAGAAGTCATCATGTTGTGAAACAGAAAGCCTGAGAGATTCGTGGGTCAGACTTTCTCATTTTGTAAGAACTTGCTATCACAAGAATTCATCATGGCCGCATGTCAGCCACATTACTGAAGCCCAAACACTGTCCTGATGATGTAATTGCCTAATATCAGGCCCTGCCTTTCAAAAAAATGATCCTACCACTCAGAACCCCTGAAGTTAGCCTACCATATCAAATAGATCTCAGTGGCGGTAACTAAGTTATTTGTCTTGAGTGACTTTGAGCAGAATCATCTATGGTTCTGTGTGTCAACTTGATACAAGCTGGAGTTATCACAGAGAAAGGAGCCTCCCTCGAGGAAATGCCTCCATAAGATCCAGCTGTAAGACATTTTCTTAATTAGTGATCAAGGCTGAGAATGCCCACTGTGGGTGGTGCCATCCCTGGGCTGGTAGTCCTAGGTTCTTTAAGAAAGCAAGTTGGACAAACCAGAGGAAGCAAGCCAGTAAGAACATCCCTCCATGGCCTCTGCATCAGCTCCTGCTTCCTGACCTGCTTAAATTCCACTCCTGATGTCCTTTTGTGATGAACAGCAATGTGGAAATATAAGCTGAATAAATTCTTTCCTCCACAACTTGCTTTTTGGTCATGATGTTTGTGTAGGAATAGAAACCCTAACAACAATTCTTAATGGTAGATGGGAAAAGAGGCCAGTATAAATCAAGGAGACTCTCTGCTAATAGACAAATGCATGCCTGTATACTTATCCATGAAGTCAAGACAATGTTTACTATAAGCTACAGGAAGTGGACTGAGATTCTCCAAGTGTTCCAAAGTTAATGTGTTAATAATGTAAGTAAAATCACAGTTGTGTATTTTTATGATGCTTCTAATTTTAAAAAATCTGATTGATTCAATTTGAGCTAGATTAATGAAACTATTAGTGAATGTAGCCCCAACTTCCTAACTTCCTAAGAGGCCACATGCAAAAGTATGGTTTAACTGAAAGCATAGGGGTGTTTTTTGTTTTAGTTTTGTTTTTGTTTTATAAAAACTCACTCTAATAAATTGAGCTTGTGTACATAATGTACCTTGGTAACATTCCTTGAGACTGCTCAGATCAACATATCAAGAATTTTTTTTAAAGATTTATTCATTTATTATATATGAGTACACTGTAGCTGTCCTCAGATACACCAGAAGAGGGCATTGGATCTCCTTACAGATGGTTGTGAGCCCCCATGTGGTTGCTGGGAATTGAACTCAGGACCTCTGGAAGAGCAGTCAGGTGCTCTTAACCGCTGAGCCATCTCTCCAGCCCCCATATCAAGAATTTTAAAAACCTAATTTTATTCTATGGCAAACAGAGACAAATATTCAGTGTTGATGACAAGATACAGAATAAGTTTGAATTTTATAACAACAATTATTAAAATATTTGTCACCTTAGCCATATAATGACTATTAATCATGTAATGGCTGATCCAAGTCTCTTATTGATTTAACTTGTCTTTCTACAATTTTACACATACATAATGCATTTTGCTTACTCTCACTTCTGTCTTTTCTTACTTCTTTCCCACCCTGTCACTCTTTCCTTCCTAAGATACCCTTTTCACATTAACGCCTTCTGAGTTTTTCTGTGATGCTTTGATTTTATTTCATGACCGTGTGGTTCCACTACTTTGGAATTATCCATTTGAACCTAGTGGATTCACTGTTTGGTATGCAACAGAAAGCAATCCATCAGCACCTAGAAGTTCATCTGGGAGGAACAGGAATTTTTGACCCCCTCCTCCTTTCATGATGACTGTCAACAGGCCTGGTATTGTACAGACCAATGGAGGTAGCCTCAGTTAGTATAAGCTAGTGCTTACAATGGCTCTTTTATACCCTGAAGATAACATTTCACATCTTTTCAGAGCTGGGGACCAAACCCAGGGCCTTGTGCTTGCTAGGCAAGCGCTCTACCACTGAGCTAAATCCCACCACATTAGTTCTCTATCTTCCAGCTCCTACAATCATTGTGCTCTCTCTTACTCAATATTCTCTGAGCCTTAGAAGGTGTCTTAGATAGGATTACTATTTCTGTGATGAAAAACCATGACAAAAAAGCAAGTTGAGAAGGAAAGGGTTAATTTGGCTTACACTTCCATATCACTGTTCATCACTGAAGGAAGCTAGTACAGAAACATGGAGACAAAAACTGATGTAGAAACCATGGAGAGATACTGCTTACTGACTTCCTTCCCATGGGTCCCTCTGCCTGCTCTCTTATAGAACCAAGGATCACCAACCTAGGGATGGTTCCACTCATGATGGGCTAGGTTCTCCCATAGTAATCACTAACTAAGAAAATGCTCTACAGGCTTGCCTCCAGCCCAACCTTAGGGAGGCATTTCTCAATCAGGGTTCCCTCTGAGATTACTCTGGCCTATGTCAAGTTGACATAAAATTAGCCAGGTCATTAAAGGTCTCCCAACAAAAAGAGCCCAGGTCCAGATGGGTTTAGTGCAGATTTCTATCAAACCTTCATAGAAGACCTCATACCAATATTATCCAAACTATTCCACAAAATTGAAACAGATGGAGCACTACCGAATTCCTTCTACGAAGCCACAATTACTCTTATACCTAAACCACACAAAGACACAACAAAGAAAGAGAACTTCAGACCAATTTCCCTTATGAATATCGACGCAAAAATACTCAATAAAATTCTGGCAAACCGAGTCCAAGAGCACATCAAAACAATCATCCACCATGATCAAGTAGGCTTCATCCCAGGCATGCAGGGATGGTTTAATATACGGAAAACCATCAACGTGATCCATTATATAAACAAACTGAAAGAACAAAACCACATGATCATTTCATTAGATGCTGAGAAAGCATTTGACAAAATTCAACACCCCTTCATGATAAAAGTCCTGGAAAGATTAGGAATTCAAGGCCCATACCTAAACATAGTAAAAGCCATATACAGCAAACCAGTTGCTAACATTAAACTAAATGGAGAGAAACTTGAAGCAATCCCACTAAAATCAGGGACTAGACAAGGCTGCCCACTCTCTCCCTACTTATTCAATATAGTTCTTGAAGTTCTAGCCAGAGCAATCAGACAACAAAAGGAGATCAAGGGGATACAGATCAGAAAAGAAGAAGTCAAAATATCACTATTTGCAGATGATATGATAGTATATTTAAGGGATCCCAAAAGTTCCACCAGAGAACTACTAAAGCTGATAAACAACTTCAGCAAAGTGGCTGGGTATAAAATTAACTCAAATAAACAGTTGCCTTCCTCTATACAAAAGAGAAACAAGCCAAGAAAGAAATTAGGGAAATGACACCCTTCATAATAGACCCAAATAATATAAAGTACCTCGGTGTAACTTTAAGCAAGCAAGTAAAAGATCTGTACAATAAGAACTTCAAGACACTGAGGAAAGAAATTGAAGAAGACCTCAGAAGATGGAAAGATCTCCCATGCTCATGGATTGGCAGGATTAATATAGTAAAACTGGCCATTTTACCAAAAGCAATCTACAGATTCAATGCAATCCCCATCAAAATACCAATCCAATTCTTCAGAGAGTGAGACAGAACAATTTGCAAATTCATCTGGAATAACAAAAAACCCAGGATAGCTAAAGCTATCCTCAACAGTAAAAGGACTTCAGGGGGAATCACTATCCCTGAACTCAAGCAGTATTACAGAGCAATAGTGATAAAAACTGCATGGTATTGGTACAGAGACAGACAGATAGACCAATGGAATAGAATTGAAGACCCAGAAATGAACCCACACACCTATGGTCACTTGATTTTTGACAAAGGAGCCAAAACCATCCAATGGAAAAAAGATAGCATTTTCAGCAAATGGTGCTGGTTCAACTGGAGGGCAACATGTAGAAGAATGCAGATCGATCCATGCTTATCACCCTGTACAAAGCTTAAGTCCAAGTGGATCAAGGACCTCCACATCAAACCAGACACACTCAAACTAATAGAAGAAAAACTAGGGAAGCATCTGGAACACATGGGCACTGGAAAAAATTTCCTGAACAAAACACCAATGGCTTATGCTCTAAGATCAAGAATCGACAAATGGGATCTCATAAAACTGCAAAGCTTCTGTAAGGCAAAGGACACGGTGGTTAGGACAAAACGGCAACCAACAGATTGGGAAAAGATCTTTACCAATCCTACAACAGATAGAGGCCTTATATCCAAAATATACAAAGAACTCAAGAAGTTAGACCGCAGGGAAACAAATAACCCTGTTAAAAATGGGGTTCAGAGCTAAACAAAGAATTCACAGCTGAGGAATGCCGAATGGCTGAGAAACACCTAAAGAAATGTTCAACATCTTTAGTCATAAGGGAAATGCAAATCAAAACAACCCTGAGATTTCACCTCACACCAGTGAGAATGGCTAAGATCAAAAACTCAGGTGACAGCAGATGCTGGCGAGGATGTGGAGAAAGAGGAACACTCCTCCATTGTTGGTGGGATTGCAGACTGGTAAAACCATTCTGGAAATCAGTCTGGAGGTTCCTCAGAAAATTGGACATTGAACTGCCTGAGGATCCAGCTATACCTCTCTTGGGCATATACCCAAAAGATGCCTCAACATATAAAAGAGACACGTGCTCCACTATGTTCATCGCAGCCTTATTTATAATAGCCAGAAAATGGAAAGAACCCAGATGCCCTTCAACAGAGGAATGGATACAGAAAATGTGGTACATCTACACAATGGAATATTACTCAGCTATCAAAAACAACGAGTTTATGAAATTCATAGGCAAATGGTTGGAACCGGAAAATATCATCCTGAGTGAGCTAACCCAATCACAGAAAGACATACATGGTATGCACTGATTGATAAGTTGCTATTAGCCCAAATGCTTGAATTACCCTAGATCCCTAGAACAAATGAAACTCAAGATGGATGATCAAAATGTGAATGCTTCACTCCTTCTTTAAATGAGGAAAAAGAATACCCTTGGCAGGGAAGGGAGAGGCAAAGATTAAAACAGAGACTGAAGGAACACCCATTCAGAGCCTGCCCCACATGTGGCCCATACATATACAGCCACCCAATTAGACAAGATGGATGAAGCAAAGAAGTGCAGACTGACAGGAGCCGGATGTAGATCGCTCCTGAGAGACACAGCCAGAATACAGCAAATACAGAGGCGAATGCCAGCAGCAAACCACTGAACTGAGAATAGGACCCCCGTTAAGGAATCAGAGAAAGAACTGGAAGAGCTTGAAGGGGCTCGAGACCCCATATGTACAACAATGCCAAGCAACCAGAGCTTCCAGGGACTAAGCCACTACCTAAAGACTATACATGGACTGACCCTGGACTCTAACCTCATAGGTAGCAATGAATATCCTAGTAAGAGCACCAGTGGAAGGGGAAGCCCTGGGTCCTGCTAAGACTGAACCCCCAGTGAACTAGACTGTGGGGGGGAGGGCGGCAATGGGGTGAGGGTTGGGAGGGGAACACCCGTAAGGAAGGGGAGGGGGGAGGGAAATGTTTGCCCGGAAACCGGGAAAGGGAATAACACTCGAAATGTATATAAGAAATACTCAAGTTAATAAAAAAAAAATTAGCCAGGGTAAGGACTACCAGATCTAGAGAAACATCACTCACACATGTAACTAGCCTCAAGTTTTTGGTTTTATGATTTAATTTGGAACACCTATAGAATCCAGGAAATAAAAAATGGGCCATTTGTTGAGGTAGTGCTTTTAGGAATGGGAATTAGTGTAATGAGAATATCTTGCATACTGTCAATTAACAAGCCTATGCCCTATGGCTTAGGCAGGAAATAGGAGGTGGAGCCTCCAGGAGGCAAAAAGAATTCTGAGATAGAGCCAGGCAGAAAATTCACCTGACAGGATGTGAGGAGACAGATACATGGTACCTGAGCCATATGATAGAATGTTAAAATAAATGGATATTTTAAGTTAGATTTTAAGTTATTTCTAGTCAGAGAAGACCCCAGCTATATGGCCAAGGAAGGTATTTGTAAATATATTTTGAATCTGAGTCTTATTTATGGGAACATGAGGCTGAAAGGAAGAACTAGCATTATCTTCTACAATTAGCATAACATAGGCATCATGAAAGTAAACAGACAGAACACTGGGAGTTGAAACAAACAAGAAGAGATGGGGTGGGGTTCAGGGAAAGAAGAAGGGGAAGGAAGAATAATTATCCAAAGTAAAGACTATATGAAAAAGCTAGAGGGAGCCAGGTGGTGATGATACAGGCCTTTAATTCCAGAACTTGGGAGGCAGAGGAAGTGAGTCTCCAAGTTTGATGCCAGCAAAGACAGTCAGGGCTACACAGAAAAATCCTGTTTAAAACAAACAAACAAACAAACAAACAAACAAACAAAAGCCAAAGCAAACAAACAAAAGCCAAAGAAACAAAGAAAAAGAAAAGAAAAAAAACACATGGAAAACATACTATTTAAAATATGAGATAAAAATAGTCAGATAGCCTACATAACTGGATAATGTTTGTCCTAAAAGGCAGTGTTGGGCAACCCAAATCATCAGTCATCATCATCACCACCACGACAACCACCACCACCACCACCACCACCATCATCACCATCATCGTCATTGTCAACAACAACAACAACCTGTGCCAGGTATAAATTGCTTCCTTAAGTGTTGGTGGTAAAAGAGGCCCCCAAAGACCCACAAAACAACACAAAACATTGCTCACCAGAGCAAAAGGATAAAACCCAATTCCCCAAATCACAACTGACTCTGGTCATTGGATAGAGAGAAAGTAAGTGGACACTGAGTTGGGAGTTTCCATCCTGTTTGGCAACCTATCATCATAGCAGGAGATATTGTGCAGACTACTTGTTGTGGTAAAAATTAAAAAGGCACATTTTCTATCAGTTCCCAAAAGCCCTATCTGCTCACTTTGGCTGCTACTCTGCCACTCAGTCTGCAAGCTGCCCTCTTCTGGCTATCTCCCTTTTAGCCACCCTCGCCAAGTGGTCCCCTAGGCGGTAGTTACCATGCCTGGCGCGCACGCGCGCGCACACCCACACCCACACACACACACACACACACACACACACACACACATCTCGTTCTGCAGGCCCTGCATGTTCTCACTCTGTGTGGTAATGGAACCAGATCTGCACATTCCAACTGCCTCTCGGCCATTTCTTTCACACACTGTCCTCTTCAGCCCAGTAGAATCAAAGTCCCAGAAACTTGTAATTTAGCAATTACACCTACATGTTTAATTCTCAATACACAGTTCATCCACACAATAAATTCACTGTCAATTGATAAAGATATAAGCTGCCCACCTAGACAAGATAAAAATCTATCTAGTTCACCTAAATCTGAACCATCCTCCTCCATAGACTCCATCTTGATCTCTCTTTCTCCTCCTCCCTCCTTCCTAGACATTTTCTCCACCTACCCTTCTTTCTCATATAATAATAGATTTCATCTTATCCTGGACTTGCCTTGCTGCATAATGACATCATCCTACACATCACCCTTTCTGTTTAATTAAAAAAAAAACTTTTCTCTCAAATGTAAGCTGTGCACAACTATTAACACCTGAAAATCATCTAAATGACTATGTTTTCTCAAAGTTAATTGGCTTGAGTATAGAAAGGGTGAAGTGTAGGTTGATGTCATTATGCAGGTGAAGGCAGGTACAGGGTAGAACGAGGCCTGTCACTGAACGAGAATGAAGAATGAGCAGGAGGAAAGTTTTAGAGAGGCAGAGGCTGGAGCAAGGAGGAGGCAGCCAAGGAAACATGGCAGCAGATGTTAAGATTCCTCTCTACACACATTACAGATTATTATGACTTCTTAAGGGATAGATATGTACGGAATTTTGTGTTGTCTAGATGGGTAAATTATATCTTATCAATTGGATCAGAGGATATTGTATTATGTTCTTCATCTGGTGACTTAATTGAGCCCACAGTAAGAGAGTCATGAAAAAGGCCATCTCTGTATGAAACTGGTGTGGCAGCAACCCACCTTGGGAACTAGATGGGTAGAGAGATTGCTGCCAGTTTCTGAGAGTAGCCTTTAGCAGTATGAGATGGGATGGAGCTTAGTGAGTGAGACGCTTTGCTGACTGAGATGAAAATATCATGTAGATGCCATGTGGACATACAGTGCTGGCTCTAACATGGGATAAAAGGTTACCAGTTTTTTATTTTCTACTGCAACAGCTACTGAGTATGATAACACATCAGTACTTTTACCTAGCTGTGAAGCCTATGAACTATGAATGCCAACCTGTTAGGCAAGATGTACACACTGGCACAATAGTGGCACAGCCAATAATGGAGTAAACAACTACCTGCTACTGAATTGTATTTGAGACCTGCTCCACAGAAGGAGTGCATCCCTGTTACTATAAACCCAGTGTGACCTCTCAAGTTATGGTTTACATAAAAAGTATCATCCTGAGTGAGGTAACCTAGTCATAAAAGAACACACATGGTATGCAATCACTGATGAGTAGATATTAGCCCAAAAGCTAGGAATACCCAAGATACAATTCACAGACCATATGAAGCTCAAGAAGAAGGAAGACCAAAATGTGGATGCTTCAGTCCCTTTTAGAAGGGGAAACAAAACACTCACAGCAGGAAATACAGGGACAAAGAGTGGAGCAGAGACTGAAGTAAAGACCATCCAGAGACTGCCACATCTGGAGATCCATCCCATATGCAGCCACCAAACCCAGTCACAATTGCTGATGCCAAGAAGTGCTTGCTGACAGGAGCCTGATATGGATGTCTTCTGAGAGGATCTGCCTGAGCCTTACTGATACAGATGAGGATGCTTGCAGTTAACCATCAGACTGAGCATGGGGACCCCAGTGGAGAAATTAGAGAAAGGACTGAAGGAGCTGAAGGGGTTTGCAACCCCATAAGAAAAACAATAATACCAATCAGAAACCCCAAAACTCCCCGGGACTAAACTACCAACCAATGAGTACACATGGGGTAGACCCCTGGTTTTAGCCACATATGTAGCAGAGGATGGCATTGTCTGGCATCAATAGGAGAAGTCCTTAATCCTGTGAAGACTCATTTTCCCCAGTATAGGGAAATGCCAGGGTGTTAAGGTGGGAGTGGGTGGGAGCTAGTAGGAGCATCCTCATAAAAGCAATTGGAGGTAGGATGGGAGAAGAGGGCACCAGGAAAGGGAACAACATTTAAAATGTACATACATAAACTATTCAATAAAAAAATTAATTGTTTTTAAAAAAATGTTTGGGACATTGTGATGGTTTGAATAAAAAATGGGCCGCATAGCCCCATAGGGAATAGCACTGTTAGGAGCTATGGCCTTGTTGGAGGTAGTGTGTCATTGCAGAGCAGAGTCTGATGTCTCATGTGCTCACTGTCCGGTAAGTCTCTTAGTCTCTTTCTGGTGCCTTTAGATCAAGATGCAGAACTCTCAGCTCCTTCTTTTAGCACCAGGTCTGCCTGTATGCCACCATGTTTCTCATCATGACAATTATAGACTAAATCTATAAAATGTAAACCAGTTCCAATTAAATATTTCCTTTATAAGAGTTGCTATGGTCATGATGTCTCTTCATAGCATAAAACCCTAATCAAGACAGAAGTTGGTACCAGGTGTAGGGGGAGGTTCTGATGATTCTGTTCTTCAAATGGTTCTTGATATATCAGTAACGAAAGCTGTGGGCCAGTTGCTGGGCAGAAGGGACAGGTGGTTCTTCCTGATCCCAGGAGGAGAAAGAAGGAGAGACACAGAGAGGAGGAGTTCTCCAAACTTTGGAAAGAGGAGAATCGGACAACTTTGTGAAATCTTGAAACAGAGTGCCTCACAGGCCTCTCCTACAGGTGAGGTCAGGTGAGTTTAACAACTAAAGTTTAGGGCAAATGGAAAGACAGATAAGAAGGGTCAGCAGGAGATAGTATCCTCTAGTGTCCAAAGGTATGTTAAAATTGAACAACTGTGTATCTATGACTTTTATCCAAGGATTCAAGAGAAGTAGGGGAGGGGACTGGTATCATGGTTACCTCCCAGAGCTAAAGGTGGGCAGAGCTTAAAACGTGTACGGCTGTGACAGGCCTGAACATGCTTTTGTTTGAAGGAATGTGGACTTTGGGACATTGGATTAGAAAAGCAGTTAAACACTGTTAAGTGAGGCTTAATGGGCCATACTAGGAAGATGGTGGCAAGAGTGATGTGAACTGTGAGGGTCCTTCTCAAGAGGTTTGAGAAGAGGAATGTTAGTATGTAGTCTAGAGACTATTCTTATAATATTTGGGTGATATTTGCTTTCTGCCCTTGTCTAAAAAATATGTTTGAGGCTAAATTGAACAGTTTAATTAATTGGATTAATTGTGTTTGTAGAGAAAATTGCAGACAAGTAACACCTCTGTAGTGTGGTATCTAATGTTTAGTCTTACACAGATCTATAATGAACAAAAGTGATCAAAGCAAGGAAAAATAAAGAATGTAGAATTCAGAGGCATAAAGAAATAAAATAGAGTTAACTTCTGTGTTCAAGGAGATAAATTAAAGAAAACCTTGATATTTTTTCATTTTTGTATTAAATATATTTATTTATTTATGTTTCAAATGTTATTCCATTTCCCAGTTTCCTGTCCATAAGCATCCATCCCCTCTCCCTCCCACATAACTGTGTCTGCCTCCCCACTCCCTACCATCCACCCCAATTACATCCCCCCACGTTCCCCTGCACTGGGGGTCTAACCTTGGCAGGACCAAGGGCTTCCCCTTCTACTGGTGCCCCAACAAGGCTATTCTCTGCTATATATGCAGTGGGAGCCCTGGGTCAGTCTATGGTAGTAGTCTTTTGGTAGTGGTTTAGTCCCTGGATGCTTTGGTTGATTGGTATTGTTGTTCTTAGGAGTTTCGAGCCCCTTCAGCTCTTTCAGTACTTCCTCTAATTACCCCAAAGGGGGTCCTGATCTCAGTTCAGTGGTTTGCTGCTAGCATTCATCTTTGTATTTGAAATAGTCTGGATGTGTCTCTCAGGAGAGATCTATATCCAGTTCCTTTCAGCATGAACTTTTTAGCTTCATCAATCATAGCTAGTTTTGGTGACTATATACATATGGGCCACATGTGGGGCAGGCTCTGAATGGCAATTCCTTCAGTTTCTGCTCTAAACTTTGCCTCCACATTCTCTCCTCTGGATATTATTGTTCCCCCTTTTAAGAGGGAGTGAGAGCATCCGCATGTTGGTCATCCTTCTTCTTGAGCTTCTTGTGGTCCATGGATTGCCTCTTGGGTAATTTGAGCCTTTTGGCTAATATCCATTTACCAATGAGTGAATACCAAGCATGTTTTTCTGTGATTGGGTTACCTCATACAGGATGATATTTTCTAGTTCATTCCATTTGCCTATGAATTCCATGAAGTCATTGTTTGTGATAGCTGAGTAGTACTCCATTGTGTAGATATACCACATTTTTGGATTCCATTCCTCTGTTGAAAGACATCTGAGTGTTTTCCAGCTTTGGGTTATTATAAATAAGGTTGCTATGAACTCAGTGGAGCATGTGTCCTTGTTGTATGTTGGAGCATCTGTTGGGTATATGCCCAGAAGAAATTTAGCTGGATCCTCAGGTAGTGCAATGTCCAATTTTCTGAGGAACCTCTAGACTGGTTGTACCAGTTTGCAGTCCCACCAACAATGGAGGAGTGTTCCTCTTTCTCCACATCCTCGACAGCATCTGCTGTCACCTGAGTTTTTTTTTTTTTTTTACATTTCTTTTTTTTTTTTATTAACTTGAGTATTTCTTATATACATTTCGAGTGTTATTCCCTTTCCCGGTTTCCGGGCAAACATCCCCCTCCCCCCTCCCCTTCCTTATGGGTGTTCCCCTCCCAACCCTCCCCCCATTGCCGCCCTCCCCCCATAGACTAGTTCACTGGGGGTTCAGTCTTAGCAGGACCCAGGGCTTCCCCTTCCACTGGTGCTCTTACTAGGATATTCATTGCTACCTATGGGGTCAGAGTCCAGGGTCAGTCCATGTATAGTCTTTAGGTAGTGGCTTAGTCCCTGGAAGCTCTGGTTGCTTGGCATTGTTGTACTTTTGGGGTCTCGAGCCCCTTCAAGCTCTTCCAGTTCTTTCTCTGATTCCTTCAATAGGGGACCTATTCTCAGTTCAGTGGTTTGCTGCTGGCATTCGCCTCTGTATTTGCTGTATTCTGGCTGTGTCTCTCAGGAGCGATCTACATCCGGCTCCTGTCAGTCTGCACTTCTTTGCTTCATCCATCTTGTCTAATTGGGTGGCTGTATATGTATGGGTCACATGTGGGGCAGGCTCTAAATGGGTGTTCCTTAAGTCTCTGTTTTAATCTTTGCCTCTCCCTTCCCTGCCAAGGGTATTCTTTTTCCTCATTTAAAGAAGGAGTGAAGCATTCACATTTTGATCATCCATCTTGAGTTTCGTTTGTTCTAGGGATCTAGGGTAATTCAAGCATTTGGGCTAATAGCCACTTATCAATGAGTGCATACCATGTATGTCTTTCTGTGATTGGGTTAGCTCACTCAGGATGATATTTTCCAGTTCCAACCATTTGCCTACGAATTTCATAAACTCGTTGTTTTTGATAGCTGAGTAATATTCCATTGTGTAGATGTACCACATTTTCTGTATCCATTCCTCTGTTGAAGGGCATCTGGGTTCTTTCCAGCTTCTGGCTATTATAAATAAGGCTGCGATGAACATAGTGGAGCACGTGTCTCTTTTATATGTTGAGGCATCTTTTGGGTATATGCCCAAGAGAGGTATAGCTGGATCCTCAGGCAGTTCAATGTCCAATTTTCTGAGGAACCTCCAGACTGATTTCCAGAATGGTTTTACCAGTCTGCAATCCCACCAACAATGGAGGAGTGTTCCTCTTTCTCCACATCCTCGCCAGCATCTGCTGTCACCTGAGTTTTTGATCTTAGCCAATCGCACTGGTGTGAGGTGAAATCTCAGGGTTGTTTTGATTTGCATTTCCCTTATGACTAAAGATGTTGAACATTTCTTTAGGTGTTTCTCAGCCATTCGGCATTCCTCAGCTGTGAATTCTTTGTTTAGCTCTGAACCCCATTTTTTAATAGGGTTATTTGTTTCCCTGCGGTCTAACTTCTTGAGTTCTTTGTATATTTTGGATATAAGGCCTCTATCTGTTGTAGGATTGGTAAAGATCTTTTCCCAATCTGTTGGTTGCCGTTTTGTCCTAACCACAGTGTCCTTTGCCTTACAGAAGCTTTGCAGTTTTATGAGATCCCATTTTTCGATTCTTGATCTTAGAGCATAAGCCATTGGTGTTTTGTTCAGGAAATTTTTTCCAGTGCCCATGTGTTCCAGATGTTTCCCTAGTTTTTCTTCTATTAGTTTGAGTGTGTCTGGTTTGATGTGGAGGTCCTTGATCCACTTGGACTTAAGCTTTGTACAGGGTGATAAGCATGGATCGATCTGCATTCTTCTACATGTTGCCCTCCAGTTGAACCAGCACCATTTGCTGAAAATGCCATCTTTTTTCCATTGGACGGTTTTGGCTCCTTTGTCAAAAATCAAGTGACCATAGGTGTGTGGGTTCATTTCTGCATCTTCAATTCTATTCCATTGGTCTATCTGTCTGTCCCTGTACCAATACCATGCAGTTTTTATCACTATTGCTCTGTAATACTGCTTGAGTTCAGGGATAGTGATTCCCCCTGAAGTCCTTTTATTGTTGAGGATAGCTTTAGCTATCCTGGGTTTTTTGTTATTCCAGATGAATTTGCAAATTGTTCTGTCTAACTCTTTGAAGAATTGGATTGGTATTTTGATGGGGATTGCATTGAATCTGTAGATTGCTTTTGGTAAAATGGCCAGTTTTACTATATTAATCCTGCCAATCCATGAGCATGGGAGATCTTTCCATCTTCTGAGGTCTTCTTCAATTTCTTTCCTCAGTGTCTTGAAGTTCTTATTGTACAGATCTTTTACTTGCTTGGTTAAAGTCACACCGAGGTACTTTATATTATTTGGGTCTATTATGAAGGGTGTCGTTACCCTAATTTCTTTCTCGGCTTGTTTCTCTTTTGTATAGAGGAAGGCAACTGATTTATTTGAGTTAATTTTATACCCAGCCACTTTGCTGAAGTTGTTTATCAGCTTTAGTAGTTCTCTGGTGGAACTTTTGGGATCACTTAAATATACTATCATGTCATCTGCAAATAGTGATATTTTGACCTCTTCTTTTCCGATCTGTATCCCTTTGATCTCCTTTTGTTGTCTGATTGCTCTGGCTAGAACTTCAAGAACTATATTGAATAAGTAGGGAGAGAGTGGGCAGCCTTGTCTAGTCCCTGATTTTAGTGGGATTGCTTCAAGTTTCTCTCCATTTAGTTTAATGTTAGCAACTGGTTTGCTGTATATGGCTTTTACTATGTTTAGGTATGGGCCTTGAATTCCTATTCTTTCCAGGACTTTTATCATGAAGGGGTGTTGAATTTTGTCAAATGCTTTCTCAGCATTTAATGAAATGATCATGTGGTTTTGTTCTTTTAGTTTGTTTATATAATGGATCACGTTGATGGTTTTCCGTATATTAAACCATCCCTGCATGCCTGGGATGAAGCCTACTTGATCATGGTGGATGATTGTTTTGATGTGCTCTTGAATTCGGTTTGCCAGAATTTTATTGAGTATTTATGCGTCGATATTCATAAGGGAAATTGGTCTGAAGTTCTCTTTCTTTGTTGTGTCTTTGTGTGGTTTAGGTATAAGAGTAATTGTGGCTTCGTAGAAGGAATTCGGTAGGGCTCCATCTGTTTCAATTTTGTGGAATAGTTTGGATAATATTGGTATGAGGTCTTCTATGAAGGTTTGATAGAATTCTGCACTAAACCCGTCTGGACCTGGGCTCTTTTTGGTTGGGAGACCTTTAATGACTGCTTCTATTTCCTTAGGAGTTATGGGGTTGTTTAACTGGTTTATCTGTTCCTGATTTAACTTCGATACCTGGTATCTGTCTAGGAAATTGACCATTTCCTGAAGATTTTCAAATTTTGTTGAATATAGGTTTTTATAGTAAGATCTGATGATTTTTTGAATTTCCTCTGAATCTGTAGTTATGTCTCCCTTTTCATTTCTGATTTTGTTAATTTGGACGCACTCTCTGTGTCCTCTCGTTAGTCTGGCTAAGGGTTTATCTATCTTGTTGATTTTCTCAAAGAACCAACTTTTGGTTCTGTTGATTCTTTCTATGGTCCTTTTTGTTTCTACTTGGTTGATTTCAGCTCTGAGTTTGATTATTTCCTGCCTTCTACTCCTCCTGGGTGTATTTGCTTCTTTTTGTTCTAGAGCTTTTAGGTGTGCTGTCAAGCTGCTGACATATGCTCTTTCCTGTTTCTTTCTGCAGGCACTCAGCGCTATGAGTTTTCCTCTTAGCACCGCTTTCATTGTGTCCCATAAGTTTGGGTATAATGTATCTTCATTTTCATTAAATTCTAGAAAGTTTTTAATTTCTTTCTTTATTTCTTCCTTGACCAGGTTATCATTGAGTAGAGCATTGTTCAATTTCCACGTATATGTGGGCATTCTTCCCTTATTGTTATTGAAGACCAGTTTTAGGCCGTGGTGGTCCGATAGCACGCATGGGAATATTTCTATCTTTCTGTACCTGTTGAGGCCCGTTTTTTGACCAATTATATGGTCAATTTTGGAGAAAGTGCCATGAGGAGCTGAGAAGAAGGTATATCCTTTTGCTTTAGGATAGAATGTTCTATAAATATCTGTTAAGTCCATTTGGCTCATGACTTCTCTTAGTCTGTCGACATCACTGTTTAATTTCTGTTTCCACGATCTGTCCATTGATGAGAGTGGGGTGTTGAAATCTCCCACTATTATTGTGTGAGGTGCAATGTGTGTTTTGAGCTTTAGTAAGGTTTCTTTTATGTATGTAGGTGCCCTTGTATTTGGGGCATAGATATTTAGGATTGAGAGTTCATCTTGGTGGATTTTTCCTTTGATGAATATGAAGTGTCCTTCCTTATCTTTTTTGATGACTTTTAGTTGGAAATTGATTTTATTTGATATTAGAATGGCTACTCCAGCTTGCTTCTTCTGACCATTTGCTTGGAAAGTTGTTTTCCAGCCTTTCACTCTGAGGTAGTGTCTGTCTTTGTCTCTGAGGTGTGTTTCCTGTAGGCAGCAGAATGCAGGGTCCTCGTTGCGTATCCAGTTTGTTAATCTATGTCTTTTTATTGGGGAGTTGAGGCCATTGATATTGAGAGATATTAAGGAATAGTGATTATTGTTTCCCTTTATATTCATATTTGGATGTGAGGTTATGTTTGTGTGCATTCATTCTCTTTGTTTTGTTGCCAAGACGATTAGTTTCTTGCTTCTTCTAGGGTATAGCTTGCCTCCTTATGTTGGGCTTTACCATTTATTATTCTTTGTAGTGCTGGATTTGTAGAAAGATATTGTGTAAATTTGGTTTTGTCATGGAATATCTTGGTTTCTCCATCAATGTTAATTGAGAGTTTTGCTGGATACAGTAACCTGGGCTGGCATTTGTGTTCTCTTAGGGTCTGTATGACATCAGTCTAGGATCTTCTGGCCTTCATAGTTTCTGGCGAGAAGTCTGGTGTGATTCTGATAGGTCTCCCTTTATATGTTACTTGACCTTTTTCCCTTACTGCTTTTAATATTCTTTCTTTATTTTGTGCGTTTGGTGTTTTGACAATTATGTGACGGGAGGTGTTTCTTTTCTGGTCCAATCTATTTGGAGTTCTGTAGGCTTCTTGTATGCCTATGGGTATCTCTTTTTTTAGGTTAGGGAAGTTTTCTTCTATGATTTTGTTGAAGATATTTACTGGTCCTTTGAGCTGGGAGTCTTCACTCTCTTCTATACCTATTATCCTTAGGTTTGATCTTCTCATTGAGTCCTGGATTTCCTGTATGTTTTGGACCAGTAGCTTTTTCTGCTTTACATTATCTTTGACAGTTGAGTCAATGATTTCTATGGAATCTTCTGCTCCTGAGATTCTCTCTTCCATCTCTTGTATTCTGTTGGTGAAGCTTGTATCTACAGCTCCTTTTCTCTTCTTTTGGTTTTCTATATCCAGGGTTGTTTCCATGTGTTCTTTCTTGATTGCTTCTATTTCCATTTTTAATTCCTTCAACTGTTTGATTGTGTTTTCCTGGAATTCTTTCAGGGATTTTTGCGATTCCTCTCTGTAGGCTTCTACTTGTTTATTAATGTTTTCCTGTGTTTCCCTAAGTGTGTTCATGTCTTTCTTGAAGTCCTCCAGCATCATGATCAAATATGATTTTGAAACTAGATCTTGCTTTTCTGGTGTGTTTGAATATTCCGTGTTTGTTTTGGTGGGAGAATTGGGCTCCGATGATGGCATGTAGTCTTGGTTTCTGTTGCTTGGGTTCCTGCGCTTGCCTCTCGCCATCAGATTATCTCTAGTGTTACTTTGTTCTGCTATTTCTGACAGTGGCTAGACTGTCCTATAAGCCTGTGTGTCAGGAGTGCTGTAGACCTGTTTTCCTCTCTTTCAGTCAGTTATGGGGACAGAGTGTTCTGCTTTCAGGCGTGTAGTTTTTCCTCTCTACAGGTCTTCAGCTGTTCCTGTGGGCCTGTGTCTTGAGTTCACCAGGCAGCTTTCTTGTAGCAGAAAATTTGGTCTTACCTGTGGTCCCGAGGCTCAGGTTCGCTCGTGGGGTGCTGCCCAGGGGCTCTCTGCAGCGGCAGCAACCAGGAAGACCTGTGCCGCCCCTTCCGGGAGCTTCAGTGCACCAGGATTCCAGATGGTCTTTGGCTTTTTCCTCTGGCGTCCGAGATGTGTGTGCAGGGAGCAGTCTCTTCTGGTTTCCCAGGCTTGTCTGCCTCTCTGAAGGTTTAGCTCTTCCTCCCACGGGATTTGGGTGCAGAGAACTGTTTATCCGGTCTGTTTCTTTCCGGTTCCGATGGTGTCTCAGGCAGGTGTCCTGCTGCTCCTGGGCCCTCCTCCACGGGAGCCCAGAGGCCTTATACAGTTTCCTCTTGGGCCAGGGATGTGGGCAGGGGTGAGCAGTGTTGTTGGTCTCTTCCGCTCTGCAGCCTCAGGAGTGCCCACCTGACCAGGCGGTTGGGTCTCTCTCTCACCGGGTCTGGGACGTCACCTGAGTTTTTTAACTTAGCCATTCTGACTAGTGTGAGGTGGAATCTCAGCGTTGTTTTGATTTGCAACTAAGGATGACTAAGGATGTTGAACATTTCTTTAGGTACTTCTCAGCCCTTAGATATGCCTCGGCTGAGTATTTTTCTCTTAGCTCTGTACCGAATATTATAGTAGGGTTATTTGGCTCTCTGCAGTCTAACTTCTTGAGTTCTTTATGTATTTAGGATATTAGCCCTCTGTCAGATGTAGGATTGGTAAAGATCTTTTCCCAATCTGTTGGTTGCTGTTTTCGCCTAATGATAGTGTCCTTACGAGGTCCTGTTTGTTGACTCTTGATTTTAGAGCATAAGCCATTGGTGTTTTGCTCAGGAAATTTTCCCTAGTGCCCATGTGTTCGAGACTCTTCCTCACTTTTTCTATTAGTTTGAGTGTATCTGGTTTGATATGGAGGTCCTTGATCCATTTGGACTTAAGCTTTGTACAGAGTGATAAGAATGGATCAATTTTCATTGTTTTATACGCTGACCTCTAGTTGAACCAGCACCATTTGTTGGAAATGTTATCTTTCTTCCATTGCATGGTTTTAGATCCTTTGTCAAAGATCAAGTGACCATAGATGTGTGGGTTCATTTCTGGGTCTTCAATTCTGTTCCATTGAACTACCTTCTAATCTCTGTACCAATACCATACAGTTTTTATGGCTATTGCTCTGTAATACTGCTTGAGGTCAGGGATGGAGACTCCCCCAGAAGTTCTTTTATTGTTGAGTATAGTTTTCGCTATCCTAGGGTTTTTGCTATTCCAAATGAATTTGCAAATTGTTCTTTCTATCTCTATAAAGAATTGAGTAGGAATTTTGATGGGGATTGCATTGAATCTGTAGACTGCTTATTGCAAAATGGCCATTTTTACTATATTAATCCTGCAAATCCATGAACATTGGAGATCTTTCCATCTTCTGAGATCTTCAATTTCTTTCTTCAGAGATTTGAAGTTCTCATCATACAGATCTTTCACTTGCTTGGTTTAAGTCACACCGAGGTATTTTACACTATTTGGGACTATTATGAAGGGTGTAATTTCCCTAATTTCTTTCTCACCCTGTTTATCCTTTGAGTAGAGGAAGACTGTTTATTTGTTTGAGTTAATTTTATACCCATCCACATTGCTGAAGTTGTTTATCAGGCTTAGTAGTTCTCTGGTGGAACTCTTGGGGTCACTTAAGTATATTACCATATCATCTGCAAATAGTGATATTTTGACTTCTTCCCTTCTGATTTGTATCCCTTTGACCTCATTTCATTGTCTGATTGCTCTGGCTAGGACTTTGAGTAATATATTGAATAAGTAGAGAGAGAGTGGGCAGCCTTGTCTAGTCCCTGATTTTAGTGGGTTTGCTTCAAGTTTCTCTCCATTTAGTTTGATGTCGGCAACTGGTTTGCCATATATAGCTTGTACTATGTTTAGGTATGAGCCTTAAACTCCTGATCTTTCCAGGACTTATATATGAAGGGGTGTTGAATTTTGTCAAATGCTTTGTCAAAATTTGTCAGCATCTAATGAAGTGATCAAGTAGTTCTTATCTTTGAGTTTGTTTATATAGTGGATTACGTTGATGGATTTCCATATTTTAAACCATCCCTGCCTTCCTGGGATGAAGCCTACTTATCATGATGGATGATCATTTTGATGTGTTCTTGGATTCAGTTTTTGAGAATTTTATTGAGTATTTTTGCGTCAATATCCACAAGGGAATTTGTTCTGAAGTTCTCTTTCTTTGTTGGGTCCTTTTGTGGTTTAGTTATGAGTAATTGTGGCTTCATAGAAGGAATTTGGTAGTGCTCTGTCTGTTTATATTTTGTGGAATAATTAGGACAGTATTGGTATGAGGTCTTCTATGAAGGTCTGATAGAATTCTGCACTAAACCCATCTGGTCTTGGACTCTTTTTGGTTGGGAGACTTTTAATAACTGCTTCTATTTCTTTAGGAGTTATGGCGTTGTTTAAATGGTTTATTTGTTCCTGATTTAATTTTGGTACCAGGTATCTGTCTAGAAAATTGTCCATTTCCTCCATATTTTCCAGTTTTGTTGAATATAGGCTTTTGTAGTAGGATCTGACGATTTTTTTTAATTTCTTAAGAGTATATTGTTATCTCTCCCTTTTCATTTCTGATTTTGTTAATTTGGATACACTCTCTGTGACCCCTGGTTGGTCTGGCTAAGGGTTTATCTATCTTGTTGATTTTCTCAAAGAACCAGCTTTTGGTTCTGTTCATTCTTTATATAGTCCTTGTTGTTTCTTCTTGGTCAATTTCAGCCCTGAGTTTGATTATTTCCTGCCTTCTACTCCTCTTGGGTTTATTTATTTCTTTTTGTTCTACGGCTTTTAGCTGTGCTGTCAAGCTATTGACATGCACTCTCCTGTTTCTTTTTGCAGGCACTCAGAGCTATGAGTTTTCCTCTTAGCACCGCTTTCATTGTGTCCCATAAGTTTGGATATGTTGTACCTTCATTTTCATTAAATTCTAAGAAGTCTTTAATTTCTTTCTTTATTTCTTCCTTGAACAAGTGTCATTGATTAGAGTGTTGTTCAACTTCCATGTATATCTAGTCTTTCTGTCATTATTGTTGTTACTGAAGAACAGCCTTAGTCTGTGGTGATCTGATAGGATGCATGGGATTATTTCTATCTTCCTGTATCTGTTGAGACCTGTTTTGTGACCAATTATACAGCCAGTTTTGGAGAAGGTACCATGAGGTGCTGAGAAGAAGGTATATCCTTTTGATTTTGGATGGAATGTTCTATAAATATCTGTTAAATCCATTTGCTTCATAACTTCTGTTAGTTTCTCTATGTCTCTGTTTACTTTTTGTTTACATGATCTGTCCACTGATAAGAATGGGGTATTGAAGTGTCCTACTATTATTGTGTGAGGTGCAATGCGTGCTTTGAGCTTTAGTAATGTTTCTTTTATGAATGTAGGTGCCCTTGTATTTGGAGGTTTGAGAGTTCATCTTGTTGGATTTTTCCTTTGATGAGTACGAAGTTTCCTTCCTTATCTTTTTTGATGACTTTTGTTTGAAAGTCAGTTTTATTTGATATTAGAATGGTGATTCCAGCTTGTTTCTTTGCACCATTTTCTTGGAAAGTTGTTTTCCAGACATTTACTCTGAGGTAGTGTCTGTCTTTGTCTCTGAAGTGTGTTTCCTGTATGCAGCAAAGTGATAGGTCCTCTTTATGTATCCAGTCTCTTAGTCTATGTCTTTTTATTGGGGAATTGAGTCTGTTGATGCTGAGATATATTAAGGAATTGTGATTGTCGCTTCCTGTTATTTTAGTTGTTAGAGGTGGAATTATGTTTTTGTGTCTCTCTTTTGGTTTCATTGCAAGGAGATTACATTCTTGCTCTTTGTACAGTGTTGGAGTTTTTCATCTTTTATTCTCTGTAGGTCTGGATTTGTAGAAAGATATTGTGTAAATTTGGTTTTGTCATGGAAAACCTTGGTTTCTCCATCTATGTTAATTGAGAGTTTTGCTGGATATAGTAGCCTGGTCTGGCATTTGTGTTCTCTTAAGACATCTGTCCAGGATTTTTCTGTCTTTCATAGTCTTTTGTTAGAAGTCTGGTGTAATTCTGATAGGTCTGCCTCTATATGTCACTGGACCTTTTTCCCTGACTGCTTTTAATTTGTTTGTTTTTTGCATTTGGTGTTTTGACTATTATGTGACAGGAGGAATTTTTCTTCTGGTCCAATCTATTTGGACTTCTATAGGCTTCTTGTATGTTTATAGGCATCTCTTTCTTTAGGTTAGGGAAGAAAACCTTGATGTTAAATAAATAAAGGTAGTGGTAACTGGAGGGGCATGATCCCATGCAGCTAAACTTTAAACTTGTGAAAAATAATTAAAGATCAGCATAGGTCTAGATGTGGTGGGATCCCAGCACTCAGAAGACAGAGGCTAATGAATCCCAACGTTCAAGACTAGTCTGGTCAACAGAGCAAGTTTCAGAACAGCCAACCTTAGTCAGTAAAAGAAACCATCAAAACAGAAAGCTGGTGGTGATGCAACTAAACAGAAGGCTTAGTTCTAGCACCAGCAAGCAGCAGAACTTGGCAGTTTTGGGCTTTAGAATCAAAATAGAAGAAAAATTATGGAATTTCTCTCCATGACTAAGGAAAGCCACTGAGGCCAGGTATGTGTCAAGAGTGTCGCTCTATAGATGGGAAAACTTAAATGGAATAAAGGGAGTGATGATCCTAGAGAGATCTTTGTATGATGTTATAATACCTGGATTGCCTTGGAGACCCCAAGATGTAGAAGATGCCAGAGTTCTATACCTTACCAGGAAAAGTGCTAACAGGGAGTGGAAATAGCCCAAAAGAAAGAATGTGTTGTCAACAAAGATGAAAGAAGTTGGAGATCTGAAGAGTCCTTTGACATTAGACAAGAAGATGCAGAGTTTGGAATTTTCCCAGCTGGTTTCCTATCTTGCTTTGGTCCAGTATTAGCTTATTATGCTCCCTTTAATCCCTTTTAAAATTATCATGTCTGTCTTGTGCCATTGTATATGGGAACTATGTAACCTACAGTTTCATTTTAACTTTTAGGTGATTATAGTTAAGAGATTGCATGAGTCTCAGAAGAGAATTTGAAATTTGGACTTTTAAACAGTGCTGATACTATGATAGACTAAGGAACTTTGAAGCTGAACTCAACCCATTTTGCATTATGATATGGATACAAGCCTATGGGGACCAGAGAGTAGAATGTGGTAGTTTGAATAAAAAATAGTCCCTGTAGATTTATAGGGAGTGACCTTAGTAGATGTGGCCTTGTTGGAGTAGGTATGGCTTTTTGGGAGGCTTTTTTGGAGGGGGATGGGAGGATGGTGGCTTTGAGGTCTCAGAATCTCAAGGCTAAGCCCAGTCAGTGGGTCTCTTCCTGCTGCCTGCAGATACAAATGTAGAACTCTCAGCTATCTCTCCAGCACCATGTCTGCCTGCAGGCTGCCATGCTTCCACCATGACAATAATGGACTATATTCATTACAATTGTAATGGATCATCGTAAGCCAGCCCAATTAAATGTTTTCTTTCATAAGAGTTGTTGTGGTCATGGTATTTCCTCATAGTAATGAAACCCTAACTACAACAAAAGTCATCACCTTAGGTAGACCAAACTTCTGAGGTTTAGATAAATTAACATGGCCCCAAACTACAGTAGATAAATGCCACTCAGTCTTAATCAGAGAAGCTTCTCTTTGTAGTGAGAGCAGTGGATGAATAGACATGGTTACTTAAGATACTTAGAATAAATGATGGTTTAGTGCTCAGTTATAAACAAATATTTATACTAACCTCTCTAAAGCTCAGGGAAGTCTTAATTTTTACTGCATTGATTTGTTTACCGTGTGTGTGTGTGTGTGTGTGTGTGTGTGTGTGTGTGTGTGTGTTAGTATTTATGTACATATACCTTGGCATATGAGTGGAGGTCCCAGGAAAACTTGCAAGAGTTGGTTCTCCCCTTCTACTGTATTTTCCAGACCTCAAATTTGAGTCATCTGGCTTGGGGGTCATTGTTTTTACCTGTTCAATCATCTCATTAGCTCTTATTTTTAGTACAAATGCCCCGTGTCATTCTGACTGGCTTCTGTCCTTCATGAATAGTTGCTAGTTCAGTATAAGAAATCTATCAACTTCAGTTATACTTTCTAGATAGACACAGTTGATTTAATTTCACAAACTAATTGTCAAACTCTCCTAATGATGTTTTCATCATAAAGCAAGTAATATTTAGAGACAAGATCTACAGTTACTTAGAGAAAATATAAGATTATAACCAAAAGTCTTGATTCCTATACATAAGGCTGAATTATGACATAGGGGTGCCCCAGGTCAAAATATTTATCAGTTCTCCATCTTACTTGATACTCTTTTAAACTCCTGAACATTAATGATACATGACTGCTCATGAGTTTTTCCCAATAATTGACCACTTGCTTGCACACCATGATTGTTTATTAATTTCAACTTGAAGGCATTGCTTCTTGACCAGGTAAAAGAACAAAATCTCATTAATTATGTAAATGTGTATATATAAAACAGAAGTGCAATAATACTAGCATATTCCAAATAAATCTCAACACAGCTTATAACAGCAATCCAGCTTACCTACTGGCATATGCTGCCTTTAGCACTCAGACCTTGTTTAGAGCATACCTTTAGACTGTCCTTTAGTGGCTGTTGTTCCCAGGCATGGATGTGCTTTTCTCTCATATTTTACTTTCTAAGAAAGGTACGTTCTGCTACTAAAGTACAAGTAGCCCAAGATTTCTGCTTCAAGAATCATCTTCCTTCCTTCCATTCAAATCTGACATCTATCTTTTATTCCCTTCTATGGACTCAATGAGACCATGTCAGGTAATCAAACTGAATATTTTTCTAGACAAAGCCAGATACCATTTCTATGTTTCATAATTTAGAAACACATATCTTCTTCCAGGTCCCCATTGAAGTCCATTTCTTTTCCCTCTTAAGTCTCCAATGAAGTCATCCTCACTGATGTTCTTAGATTTACAACAACAGATCCCTATTTAAGCTTGGTTAGATAAACTGTGTTGGAATCACATAACTAAATCTTAGATATTTAATTGGGAACTCTCACGGGATACTCATCTCACAGCTCATACTGTGATCTGATACCTGTCACCAAAGGGTTCAGCTGAAGTTTCAGTTCAGTTTCCTGGTCCCAGGAAGATTACTCTAGCTATCCAGTAGCTGCTTCAAGGCCTAAGGAAGCCATTCAGGTTTAACATATGGCAGTATTCCTCACTAGAAATTTCTGAACAACTCTTCATTCTGTCTTGTCTACAGAAAAATTAGGTTCTGACCAACATCTTTATTCTTTTATCAGTGAGGTGACATGTCTATTTGGGAAAGCAAGACAGATAGCACTGTTTTGACTCATTCTGAAGACAGAATCACCTTGGGCTCCTGACCTCCCTTTCTCCTTTACCTAGCTGGAATGGTGTCAGATTCACCCCCCACCCAAGTGCCCTATACACACAGATGGAAATGTGGCCCACAGCCAGTAGCCACTGAGCCACTACTAATATAGTCAAGCTTACTGTCTTGCTCTGAGGTTTGGGAACACGAGTATGAGCTTTTACCATTTGTACATTTGTGGTGTAAAGTTAGAGGAAGCAAGAACCCCCAGTGAACGTGATTGTTGTGGAGAGGGCGGTAATGGGGGGAGGATGGGGAGGGGAACACCCATAGAGAAGAGGAGGGGGGGTTAGGGGGATGTTGGCCCAGAAACCGAGAAAGAGAATAACAATTGAAATGTAAATAAGAAATACCCAAGTTAATAAAGATGAAAAAAAAAAAAAACTTACAAAATTTCATTGGTCCTTGTTAGGATTTTGTCTAGGCTCTGCTCCACAGTTACCTGGCAATAGCCAGCTATGCCTGACTCACAAAAGTTTCTGCTTGTCTTCTTTTTTTTTCTCCAGTCAGACAGGATAGTTTGTTGAACATACAACCTAGCCTAAGACTGATCAATCAGGGACACGCTTCCAACTGAGAGGCTGGGAGCTGCAACCTCGAACATTTTTCTTTTTTTTTTTCTTTTCTTTTATTGGATATCTTTATTTACATTTCAAATGTTATACCCTTTCCCGGTTACCCCTCTGGCCCCTCTTCCTGCTTCTATGATGGTGCTCCCCCACCTACCCACCCAGTCCCTCTGCCTCCCCATCCTGACATTCCCCTACACTAGGGAAACAGAGTCTTCACAGGATCAAGGGCCTCTCCTCCCACTGATGTCCTGTAAGGCCCATCCTCTGCTACATGTGTGGCTGGAGCCATGGGTCCCTCCATGTATACTTTTTAGTTGGTGGTTTAGTCTGGGGTGTCTGGTTGGTTGATATTGTTGTTGTTCTTATGGGGTTGCAAACCCTTTCAGCTACTTCAATCCTTTCTCTAACTCCTCCATTGGGGACTCGGTTCTATTCTATACTATACTGTCTTTGTGTGGCTAGTCCCTCAGTGGGAAGGAGTGCCTTAGCCTGAGCCTGCAGAGGCACACCCTGATTACACATCCACCAAAACATATTCCTTCCCTCCTTATCTTTTTTATAAAACACAACAGCCATCCTGGCGGGCACTTCTGAAATATATTTCATTTTAAAATATCAATACTGACTATGATAAGGAAGGACCACTTTTAAAAAGAAAGTCCCTCACAGCTCATCATGATTAAAAATAGATAAACCTCATTTCCACCATTATACTTTATATTATTCAAATATGCTTGTTTAAATAGCAGGGTAGAGAAATGAAAAGAAATAAATCACTCATTCTTTTAAAACAAGAATTAAGTTGAATCAACTTCTTTCTAACCACTGAGTACATTATACTACATTATATTTATTTAAGATATTTGGGCTCTGTTTTACCTCTAAAGAAAAGAGGAAATGAGAGAGGCTGAGGAAATTTCTGGGTCAAACCCTGAAGTTAATCTGTCATTTCCACAACAGCATCTGTAGACACAGAAGCTGAGGGAGGCCCAGATGCTAAGAGTTAGGAGTTCCTGGGTAAGGGAGAATGTTTGCACATAAAAGCAGAGCAGAGGCAATTGCTCACATATTGCTTACTGTTGTATTTTGTTTATTGATCTTTACTTAAAGATAAAAATCCTATTTGTTAATATCCATAACCTATTTTCAACATCAGTTCTTTGCCAGGTATTCTATGATGAGCTGGAGACACAGAGACAAAGCCAAGTCCATCCCCATACAGGAGGAGGCAGCATACGACTAAACTAAACAATACTATGAGGCTATACATTACTGTGATACCACTTCCAAGGGTTATTAGAATCAAAAAGAACACAGGAGCCCTTCTCTGGAGGCAGTGACTGAAGGTAAGAGAAGTGACAAAACCTTTTTCACAGCTGCCTTTTTGGTGACTGAGTTGGTTGGCTGCCACTAGGGTTGGATTTTTTTTCCAACAGGCTTATTATTGTTGTTGTTGTTGTTGTCGTTGTTACTATTATATAATTGTATCACTTCCCCACTTCCCTTTGCACCCCACAACCTTCCCATGCAGCTGCATTTGTTCTTTAAATTCATGACCTCTGTTTCTTTAGTTGTTGTTACATACATACATATGTACATACACACACATACACACACACACAGAAAGAGAGAGAGAGAGAGAGAGAGAGAGAGAGAGAGAGAAATACACAAATACAACTTTCTCAGTCTATTATCTGTGTGTGTACAATCTCAGAGAAGATCACTTGGTATTGGATAACTAACTGGGGTATGGGGTTCTTCCCTGGGTAAGACCATCTCTCCTGTTTTAAGAATTCCATGGTTACTATATAGTTCTTTGTCTAGGGTTAAGACATCAATAACACCAATGGATATGCGATGGAAGGGGTAATGCCACTGGTTTTATATGGTGGTGGGTGACTTTCATCCCAGCATTCAAAAGGTAGATATAGGCAGATCGTTATAAGTGTGATGTCTACTTAGAGAGATCAAGGCTAAGGCTATATAGTGAGACACTGTCTAAAAAAGGACTTGTCTGTGAGGACTTGTCCAGTTCCCAACCAAATAACTTTAACATTCTGAAACCACCCGGTGCTTAGATTAAACTTTAGAGAAAGCCACCTTATTCTTCATCCCCATGCCTGCTTCATTTGTGTGGATGGCTACATGCAGCAAACTCAACCAAAATAGCAACTTTCTTCCCTTTCCTAGCCTTGGATCTCAGTCCTACATTAATTAACCTTAATCCTCTTTTTACATAATTTATTTTCTAAGTAAAAAAAAAAAACTTTTGTTGTATTCTTGAGTAATCTCCAGTACACTTTTCTAGGAATTCTAGAAATGAGGGTAGGATGGGAATCCTAAGCATATACAAATATTGAAAATGCTTTCGCCTAACAGATGTCTTTTCTTTACAGAAAAGTGATGATAACCCTCTTAAAAACTGCAAAAACACAAAAAAGACAATTCAGTCAATAGAGACTTTCAAAAAGAATTTTTGAAGAAGAGTGTGCATGTTTCTAAGAATTTTTACTTATTGCTGTTTAGTCTGAACATAACCTCCCTATTCTCAGTTAATCCAAAGGCAGCTTTCTCAGATGATAGACTGTGGTCTATGACCTAACAGAGCAAAAATGTTCTCCAGTTATAAATATTCATGGAGTAACCTTCCAACATGTAAGTGATGATAAGGGTAGTGTTTGGCAGGAACTTAATTGTACTTTATTAATTTGACCATTTCCCCAGTAGCAATAGTTTATTAATAGGCGTTTACTTTGTATCACAATCATTTTCTTCCATCCAAAGTTTTAAAAGAATTCTAGCAACTGCCTAGAGTTATAACTGTCTTCTTTAACTGAGCTATTACTCAGACCTTGAAGCAACCATATCAATGATCATATTTTCCTTTTTAATGCTATTCCTGTCTTCAGCATTTCCCTACAAGATTACCATCCCTGACTTCAAGCAGTATTACAGAGCAATAGTTATAAAAAAAACTGTATGGTATTTGTTCACAGACAGACAGATCAGTGGAACAGAATTGAAGACCCAGAAATGAACTCACATACCTATGGTCACTTGATATTCGACAAAGGAGCTAAAACCATCCAATGGAAGAAAGATAGCATTTTTCAACAAATGGTTCTGGTTCAACTGGAGGTCAGCATGTAGAAGAATGCAAATTGATCCATTTTTAATCACCATGTAAAAAGCTTAAGTCTAAGTGGATAAACCAGATACACTCAAACTAATAAAAGAAAGAATGGGGAAGAGTCTCAAACACATGGACACTGGGGAAAAATTCCTGAACAAAACACCAATGACTTATGCACTAATATCAAGAATCAACAAATGGAACCTCATAAAACTGCAAAGCTTCTGTAAGGCAAAAGACACTGTTATTAGGACAAAACAGCAACCAACAGATTGGAAAAAGATCTTTACCAATCCTACCACTGATCGAGGGCTAATATCCAAAATATACAAAGAACTCAAAAAGTGAGATTCCAGAGAACCAAATAACCCCATTAAAAATGGGGTACAGAGCAAAACAAAACATTCTCAGCTGAGGAATATCAAATGGCCGAAAAGCACCTAAAGAAATGTTCAACATCCCTAGTCATCAGGAAAATGCAAATCAAAACAACCCTGAGATTCTACCTCACACCAGTCAGAATGGCTAAAATAAAAAACTCAGGTGACAACAGATACTGGCCAGGATGTGGAGAAAGAGGAACATTCCTCTATTGTTGGTGGGATTGCAGACTAGTACAACCATTCTAGAAATCAGTCTAGAGGTTCCTCAGAAAATTGGACATTGAACTACCTGAGGACCCAGCTATACCACTCTTGGGCATATACCCAAAAGATGCCCCAACATATAACAAAGACACATGCTCCACTATGTTCATAGCAGCCTTATTTATCATAGGCAGAAGCTGGAAAGAACCCAGATGCCCTTCAACAGAGGAATGGATACAGAAAATGTGTTACATCTACACAATGGAATATTACTCAACTATCAAAAACAATGACTTTATGAAATTTCTAGGCAAATGGATGGAACTGAAACATATCATCCTCAGTGAGGTAACCCAATCACAGAAAAACACACATGGTATGCACTCATTAATTAGTGGCTATTAGCCCAAATGTTTGAATTACCCTAGATGCACAGAACACATGAAACTCAAGAGGGATGACCAAAATGCAAATGCTTCACTCCTTTAAAAGGGGAACAAGAATACCCTTGGGAGGGAATAGGGAGGGAAAGTTTAAAACAGAGACAGAAGGAACACCCATTCAGAGCCTGCCCCACATGTGGCCCATACATATACAGCCACCAAAATAGATAAGATAGATGAAGCAAAGTAGTGCAGGCCGATAGGAACCAGATGTAGATCTCTCCTGAGAGACACAGCCAGAATACAGCAAATATGTAGGCGAATGCCAGCAGCAAACCACTGAACTGAGAACAGGACCCCCGTTGAAGGAATCAGAGAAAGGACTGGAAGAGCTTGAAGGGGCTCGAGACCCCATATGTACAACAATGCCAAGCAACCAGAGCTTCCAGGGACTAAGCCACTACCCAAAGACTATACATGGACTGACCCTGGGCACCAACCTCATAGGTAGCAATGAATAGCCTAGTAAGAGCACCAGTGGAAGAGGAAGCCCTTGGTCCTGCCAAGACTGAACATCCAGTGAAAGTGATTGTTGGGGGAAGGGCAGTAATGGCAGGGAGGATAGGGAGGAGAACACCCATATATAAGGGGAGGGGGAGGAGCTAGGCGGATATTGGCCCGGAAACCGGGAATGGGAATAACAATCGAAATGTAAATAAGAAATACTCAAGTTAATAAAGATAAAAAAAAAACCCTCAGGTGACAGCAGATACTAGCAAGGATGTGAGGAAAGAGGAACACTCCTCCATTGTTGGTGGGACTGCAAACTGATACAACCACTCTGGAAATCAGTCTGGAAGTTCCTCAGAAAATTGGACATTGCACTACCTGAGGACCCAGCTATACTTCTGGGCATATACCCAAAAGATGCTCCAACATACAACAAAGACACATGCTCCACTATGTTCATAGCAGCCTTATTTATAATAGTCAGATGTCCTTCAACAGAGGAATGGATACAGAAAATGTGGTATATTTACACAATGGAATACTACTCAGCTATCAAAAACAATGACTTCATAGGCAAATGGAATGAACTAGAAAATATCGTCTGAGTGAGGTAACCCAATCACAGAAAAGCACACTTGGTATGCACTCATTGATAAGTGGATATTAGCCCAAAAGCTTGAATTAACCAAGATATCATCCACAGACCACAGGAAGCTCAAGAAAGAAGGATGACAAAAATGCAGATGTTCCCACTCCTTCTTGAAAGGGGGAAAAATATCCATAAAGGAGGTGGAAGCAAAATTTAGAGCAGTGACTGAAGGAATGAACATTTGCAGCCTGCCCCACATGTGGCCCATATATATACAGCCACCAAAACCAGCTAGGATTGATGAAGCTAAAAAGTACATGCTGAAAGGGACCAGTATAGACCTCTCCTGAGAGACACATCCAGAGCATGTCCAATACAGAGGTCAATGCTAGCAGCAAATCACTGAAATGAGAACAGGACCCCCTTGGGGGGAATTGGAGGAAGTATTGAAAGAGTTGAAAGAGCTTGCAACCCCATAAGTACAACAATGCTAACCAACCAGAGCTTCCAGGGACTAAACCACCACTGAAAGTCTATACATGGACTGACCGAGGGCTCCAACTGCCTATGTAGCAGAGAATAACTGGTGTTGGGGCACCAGTGGAAGGGGAAGCCGTTGGTCCTGCCAAGGTTGAACTCACAGTGCAGGGGAATGTTGGGGGGCGGGGGCAGTAAGGGAAGTGGATGAGAGGAACACCCGTATGGGAAAGCGGGTGGGGATGTGGGCTTATGGACAGGAAACTGGTGAGGAAATACCATTTGAAATGTAAGTAAAGAAATATATCTTATAAAAAATTTAAAAAAGATTAGCTTTTTGATCCTACATGTTTGTTAAATGCAGGAAATCATGAAGATTAAGAGCCTCAGTAATACAAGATAAGTGTTGTTTCTCCCAAATGATAGACACAGCAATGGCAAACCTCGATTGTCAGGACAGTACTTGGTGAGTGTTTGGTGTGAATGGTATTCCACCACTTCTGAATGGCAAAAAGTGTTGTGGTTTCACAGCTTAGCAATGAAGATGCCATTACCCTCTAAGAGAATTTAAAAGAAGTTCCTTTCTGAAATCTGAAGCTTCCATAGGAGTTACTCTAGAGGCAAACCTCTGAAGCATTTTTGAAAATGTACTGTCAATCACTGATTCATTGAAATGATTACAATTCTTTCTTAAAAAGAGTAGCAGTTTCTATAAATTTAGTAAAACAGATGTTTAAATAGATTGACATGGTAAAGTGTGAAAGTAAAGTATAAGCCTAACAAGCCCACATAAAAGACACCCAGTCCAGGTATTTTATTTACCAGCCATAAGCCTAGATTGGGCAGATTTAGAGCTATACCAACTTATTCCCCACCTTGCTGTTTCTCCTGGCCGCGTGGTCCATGGTGGCTTCCTCCACCTCCACCTCCCCCTCCCACACCCCCCTGTTCCTCTCCCTCTACCTGCAAAGCCCTTATTTGAAACTCAAGTCCTCTTTTCCTCCTCCATTGTCCACTGAAGAACCTAGTCTTGATCCCTGTTATCTCTGTCTCTGAAGCCAGACCCCAAGGCTGTTGGTCTTCTGACACATTATTCACCATGGAGAAATATTAGAACAATGACCTGAAACCTCAGTAAAAACAGTCTACTATTTCTTTCTCCTGATCACTCTGAAATTGGGAGGAAGTTAAACCTACTATGGAAATCATATTTGTATTGACTTTTATTGAAGAGTCAATGGTCAAAAATGTGTACTTATAAGCACACCTTTCTTGAGGTCTCTAGCAACTAATGGCACATTAGATTCCTCAGGATGACAGTTCCACTGAGGGGTGCAAGAACTAGAAAGTCCTAAACAAAGTGAGACTGGTAACCTTTTTCTCTGTCAAAGTGTCCGGCCATTTATTTCCAAGCAAGAGCAGTTACAATCGTTCTAAACTGACCCTCCTTTTATATATTTCCTGCTTAAAAGTTCCTGTCTCAAATGGACCTGTTATAACCAACTGGCTATTGTTATCTCTGTTGCTCTCTAGGGCTTCCCCATATATCTTCCAAGGCCATTGAGTGTTGCTTACAAAATATGCCACTTTGGCTTACCAGGTTCTTCATCTTGCCTTATTAGCCTTCTCATTGTGATTCAGAGAGTGAACCAGAGTCTCTATTCTCTGAAACCTAGACAGTCATCCCAGTTGGATGCTTTATAAGGTTTGGCTCACTGCGAAAAGACCTGGCTTTCCATTATGTAGTTGCTTGTGATTAATGAGTTGGGTGAGTGTTCATGGTCTGTAGAGTTTATTCTAGATTGTGCAGCTGACTCACAACTTTCTGAGCCCATTCTTTTCCACTATGCAGAGAGATGTGTGCTCTATCAAAAGGTGTTTACAGACTAGAGAAAGTAGAATATACACATGCCAACTATTTTCCATCAATTTTTCCTCATTTTTAGAAAATCTCTGAAACTTACACAAGAAAACAGATGTACTGCAAGAGCGAGGCTCCAAAAATACAAGTCACAATTCTTCAATAAGCAAGAAGAAAAAATTTTCAGAGCTATCAAGAGTTGCCAGAGGGAAAAATCAAAATAGTTTCGGGTCCCAACATTGCTTGGAGGTATGGATGCAAAAAAGACAAGATCTGTGGCTTTTCTTGAAAAGAAGTGATAGATTTAGATTTTTCAAGACCTATTTTAATAAGCATTCTCAAAACACCTCTACCCTACTTCTAGCCCACTGTCCAAAGGTAGGGGGGAAATGATGGTAAATAGAACAAGGGGATATGGACCTGTTTAGAAGTAATTCTTTGGGGTGATTCCAATCTCTGCTTCTCAGGATAACTGTAGTTCAGTTCAGTAATGTCAGGATACCAACAGTACAGTTCAAAGCTGTCACCAAACATGAATCAGCAACAGCAACATGATCCAGCAGAAACACCCAGGCCTCCCTAGAATCACCATGAGTCAGTGAGAGTAATGGGACCAGTTTGAATGCCAGGAGTTCTCTGCTGTGCCCATCTTAATGAAGTGAAAATCAGCAAAGATGAAAGATCAATGAATCATTGCACAGCTAGCTATTCAATTTCCCTATCCCTGTCTGTTGAGTGATACTCATACTCTCTCCAAATATCATGTGTTCTCTCATGGATCTTGCTTCAGCAAAGCATCATGTGAGTCTGCATCACATGACACAACCAGAAATTTCCAAGTCAGAACCCCCTTTTTCTTTAAAAGTTGTCGTTTCCCATAAAATTATCAATCCACATACAATAAAAATGACTATAAGAACCATAAAACTAGAATTTTATATCATATTTTAAATAAACAGCTTATTATATACAATATAGTCTAACAAAACAACTTTATGTTTCTATTAATATACAATATAGTTAATAGAATATAATATAAAATATATGATAAAATGCAATAATTCAAACAAAACAACCTTTAATTTCTATCAATATGCAATATTTTAAACCTACTACCCTAGATAATGATAACTATAACACATCAAACAACCAAAACCATTCACTCCAATTTAAGGGATCAGGATGACAATCTAATTATAATTGCTTCCTGCTGAATTCACATGAGGAAATCTTGTTTGGAGCCTAAGGGGCTGAGGTTTGGGAGATAGTTAACCTGAAAGAAAGAAAGCAAAACAAAACAAACTTAGCTGTAGCATTTGTTTCCCAGTTGCTGTCTTTATCCAGTCTCTGTTTATGCAGTCTCTGTGTTGTCTGTCCAGTCTATGTGCTCTCTGTCGAGTCTGTTTTCTAGTCTGTATGTGATCAATCATTTGGGCTAGCCCTTTTGAAGTTGATATACATGCATATTTTGAAGAAATTAGTAACTAAGCTGTCTATGAAAGTGTATTTGCTTTGTGAAAAATTCATGTCTCAGATAAGAGATTTTTTTCCTGGTCAGATCTAATCTTTATAAGTTTTGTTGATAACAATATTTTCTTATTCCTTGTAGATACATAAATATAACCATTTCCCCATCTTAAAACTATCATCTGTTTCCATTCTAATATCAACACATCGTTATAGTATATTAGTTGGCCTAGTTCCTCTGTTTTTTTTTTCAATAACTCAGTGACTCTCAGTTGCTATTGTTCTTTTTTCACCAACATTAAGAAAACTTAGACTTAACAAAGCATTATTTAGTCTGTCCCTGTGTGTGTGAGGGGGGGGGAGTTACTCCTTTTTTGTTTAATAAGTATCTTTTTTAATGTATGATTAGTTCTTTCTAGAACTGATTTTCCTGTGGGATTGTGTGGTATAGCAGTAACATGCTTTATATTACAATATACAAGGAATTGTTTCATCTTATTGGATACATATACAGGTGCACTGTCAGTTTTATTTTGGGCAAGAATCCCCATAATTGCCATTATTTCCAGTAAGTGTGTAATTGAACAATCAGTTTTTTCAAAACTTGAAGCAGTTGCCCATTGAAACCCTGAGTACATGTCAATGGTATGGTATATATCTAAATTTATATCTATATCTATGTCTATCTATATCCATCCTACTTACACTCTCTCCAAATATCATGTGTTCTCTCATATAACTTGCCCCAACCCCACCCCCTTAGACTCCAAACAAGATTTCCTCATGCCATTTCAGCAGGTAGCAATTATAATTAGATTGTCATCCTGATCCCTTAAATTGGGGTGGATGGTTTTGATTGTTCGATGTGTTATAGTTATTATTATCTAGGGTAGTAGGTTTAAATTATTGCATACTGATAGAAATTTAAGGTTGTTTTGTTTGAATTATTGTATTTTATCATATAGATAGATATAGATTTAGATATGATATAGATATAGATATGATATAGATATAGAGATAGAGATAGATTAGATAGAGATAGAGATAGAGATAGAGATAGAGATAGAGATAGAGATATCTTCGTTTTCAAATTCTGCAAAATGGAAAACATTCATCTGCACGATGTCATTTATTTTGGTACCCCTAGGGTTGCAACCCGTAGGTAATGAAATTTGGTTATGTAGAGAATCTGTTGGATTTTTTTATTATTATTTCTTTGACTTGTTGCCAAGTGATAGAATATTTTTCTTTAGCTCTTTCCCAATAATATGGTTTCTCATGAAAATTTGAGGCTTCTAAAACATTTCCTATTATTAATTGATCAATTTAATCATTTCCTTGAGCTAATGGATCTGTCAAACTTGTATAAGATCTAAAATGAGTTATATATAATGGATGGTTTCCATTTTGGATGACTTGTAATTATATAAATATTAAGGTTAATTTTGAATTATCAGGTACAAATTCAGCAGTCTCTGTATACAAAACAACTCTTTTTTCATATAAAGAATCAGTAATTATGTTAAGAGATTCAGAATAATGTAATACCATAAGGATTGCATATAATTCTGATGTTTGGATTGATGTATACAGACTTTTGAGTACCTTGTTTATTTTATCTCATTTATAACCTGCCATTCACATCTTGTTTTCCTCCATATGGTGCCTCTGGAACTGTTGTTCTCTATACAATATGTGGAAGAATCCAAGTAGTTCTTTTTATAAACTGTATACATTCATTTTGTTGTCTATTTATTTAATTTCATCCAAGTAATTACTACAAGCTCTTTGCCAATCTGTTTTGATCACCCATAATGGCATAATCTCAGCATTTATAAGAGGTACCATGATTTTTGCCAGATCTGTTACAGACAATTGAGATAATTCTATTCTACCTTCTATAGTTAATTCAGAAATCTCTTCTACAGGTGTCAATTGTTTACTTTGTTTGTGAGCTAAAAAAATTTATTACATAATACTATCTTCCCTTTGCATGGAAAAATGATCAGTTTGATCCGCATATACATCTTGCAGTCTTTATTCTATAAGAACTAAGACTTTTTCTGCTTCAGTTGTTAGACATCTTGGACTGTTTCAATTTGAATCTCCTTGTAATATTTGAAATAAATTATTTAACTTATATGTACCTAATCCAAATATATGCCTCAGTCAGTTAATATTTCCCATTAGTTTTTTTTTAAATTGTTGAGTGTCTGAAATTAGTCCCTATGGATCTATACCTTTTGTGGTCAAATTTATTATTGTTTGATTTTATAACCCAAATATCTGAGTGAATCTCCATTGTATTTTTTTCTAGAGGAATCTGCAATCCCTAGTATGGCATAATTCTTTGTGTTACCTTAAACATATTCTCAAAAACATCTTTGTCAGATCAGTCAATGAAATGTGATCCATGTAATGAAATGGGTATATTGAAGAAATTACTTATGAATTAATTCTAGTGGTTGTTGCACAAAATACTGACATAAAAGTGGGCTATTTACCATTCCCTCTGGAAGTACCTTCCAGTGGTATCTCTTTAGTGAAAGACTACTATTCAGAGTAAGTAATGAGAAAGCAAACCATTTCCTATCCATGCAAGGGTATTATGGAAAAGCAATCTTTCAAGTCAATTATTATTATAGGCTATGATCTTAGTAACAGGGGTGGTAAAGGACAACCAGACTGTAAAGAACCCATTAGTTGAATTACTTTGTTAACTCCTCTTGAATCCATTATCATTCTCCACTTTCCTGATTTCTCTTTTTACCACCAATACTGGGAAATTCCATGGACTGGCAGACTCTTCTATGTGTTGAGCCTCCAACTGTTCTTTTATCAGTTGTCCAAGCACCTGCAATTTGCTCTTGCTACACATGTCCATTTGATAACCATTTCAGGGGTAAAGCTGTTAGTATGTTAGCTTCGGCACCTTTTATAAATTTGGAAATTTGATCCTTGTGATGTCCTGTTTGTGGACCGTGGGCACAGCTTGTAATGTTTCTGGAGCGCCCGAAGCAATACCTTCTCATTTCCTCATTTGATGTTCCTGGAATTGCAGAAACTTCAATTTGTGTAACTTATTGTTATAAAAGATTCCTTCTTCATAAATTTATGTGTATGCAAGCCACATAAGGTTTCAACTACCTGATTGCCCTTCTGGTCCCACACAGTTAATCCATTGAATCCTTTGTCTTATTTCTTTTTTTTTTCATCTTTATTAACTTGGGTATTTCTTATTTACATTTGGATTGTTATTCCCTTTCCCGATTTCTGGGCCAACATTCCCCAGCCCCTCCCCCTCCCCTTTTCAATGGGTGTTCCCCTCCCCATCGACCCCCCCCATTAACACCCTCTCCCCAACAATCACGTTCACTGCGGGTTCAGTCTTGGCAGGACCAAGGGCTTCCCATTGCACTGGTGCTCTTACTAGGATATTCATTGCTACCTATGAGGTTGGAGCCCAGGGTCAGTCCATGTATAGTCTTTGGGTAGTGGCTTAGACCCTGGAAACCATGGTTGGTTGGCATTGTTGTTCATATGGGGTCACAAACCCCTTCAAGCTCTTATAGTCCTTTCTCTGATTCTTTCAACGGGAGTCCCATTATCAGTTCAGGGGGTTAATGATGGCATTTGCCTATGTATTTGCTGTATTCTAGCTGTGTCTCTCAGGACAAATACACATCCAGTTCCTGTTGGCCTGTACTTCTTTGCTTCATCCATCTTTTCTAGTTTGGTGGCTGTATATGTATGGGAGACATGTGGGGCAGGCTCTGAATGGGTGTTCCTTCAGTCTCTGTTCTAAACTTTGCCTCCCTATCCCCTCCCAAGGGTATTCTTGTTCCCCTTTTAAAGAAAGAGTGAAGCATTCACGTTTTGGTCATCTTTCTTGAGTGTCATGTGTTCTATGCATCTAGGGTAATTCGGGCATGTGGGCTACTATCCACTTATCAATGAGTGCATACCATGTGTGTTTTTCTGTGATTGGGTTATCTCACTCAGGATGATATTTTCCAGTTCCATCCACTTGGCTATTATAAATAAGGCTGCTATGAACATAGTGGAGCATGTGTCTTTGTTATATGTTGGGGCATCTTTTGGGTATATGTCCTCAGGTAGTTCAATGTCTAATTTCCTGAGGAACCTCCAGACTGATTTCCAGAATGGTTGTACCAGTCTTCAATCCCACCAACAATGGAGGAGAGTTCCTCTTTCTCCACATCCTCGCCAGCATTTTCTGTCACTTGAGTTTTTGATCTTAGCCATTCTCACTGGTGTGAGGTGAAATCTCAGAGTTGTGATTTGCAATTCCCTTATGACTAAAGATGTTGAACATTTCTTTAGGTGTTTCTCAGCCATTCGGCATTCCTCAGCTGTGAATTCTTTGTTTAGCTCTGAACCCCATTTTTTAATAGGGTTATTTGTCTCCCTGCGGTCTAACTTCTTGAGTTCTTTGTATATTTTGGATATAAGGCCTCTATCTGTTGTAGGATTGGTAAAGATCTTTTCCCAATCTGTTGGTTGCTGTTTTGTCCTAAAAACAGTGTCCTTTGCCTTACAGAAGCTTTGCAGTTTTATGAGATCCCATTAGTCAATTCTTGATCTTAGAGCATAAGCCATTGGTGTTTTGTTCAGGAAATTTTCTCCAGTCCCCATGTGTTCGAGATGCTTCCTCACTATTTCTTCTATTAGTTTGAGTATATCTGGTTTGATGTGGAGGTCTTTGATCCACTTGGACTTAAGCTTTGTACAGGGTGATAGGAATGGATCGATCTGCATTCTTCTACATGCTGACCTCCATTTGAACCAGTACCACTTGCTAAAAATGATATCTTTTTTCCATTGGATGGTTTTAGCTCCTTTGTCAAAGATCAAGTGACCATAGGTGTGTGGGTTCATTTCTGGGTCTTCACTTCTATTCCACTGGTCTATCTGTCTGTCTCTATACTAATACCATGCAGGTTTTTTTTATCACTATTGCTCTGTAATACTGTTTGAGTTCAGGGATAGTGATTCTCCCGGAAGACCTTTTATTGTTGAGGATAGTTATAGCTATCCTGGGTTTTTTTGTTAGTCCAGATGAATTTGCAAATTGTTCTGTCTCACTCTCTGAAGAATTGGATTGGTATTTTGATGGGGATTGCATTGAATCTGTAGATTGCTTTTGGTAAAATGTACATTATTACTATATTAATCCTGCCAATCCATGAGCATGGGAGATTTTTCCATCTTTTGAGATCTTCTTCAATTTCTTTCCTCAGTGTCTTGAAGTTCTTATCATACAGATCTTTCACTTTCTTGGTTAAAGTCACACCGAGATATTTTATATTATTTGGGCCTATTATGAAGGGTGTTGTTTCCCAATTTCTTTCTCGGCTTGTTTCTCTTTTGTGTAGAGGAAGGCTACTGATTTATTTGAGTTAATTTTATACCCAGCCACTTGGCTGAAGATGTTTATCAGGTTTAGTAGTTCTCTGGTGGAACTTTTGGGATCACTTAAATATACTATCATATCATCTGCAAATAGTGATATTTTGACTTCTTCCTTTCCAAAGTGTATCCCTTTGATCTCCTTTTATTTTCTGATTGCTCTGGCTAGATCTTCAAGAACTGTATTGTATAAGTAGGGAGAGAATGGGCAGCCTTGTCTAGTCCCTGATTTTAGTGGGATTGCTTCAAGTTTCTCTCCATTTAGTTTAATGCTAGTGACTGGTTTGCTGTATATGACTTTTACTATATTTAGATATGGGCCTTGAATTCCTATTCTTTCCAGGACTTTTTATCATGAAGGGGTGTTGAATTTTGTCAAATGCTTTCTCAGCATCTAATGAAATGATCATGTGGTTTTTATCTTTCACTTTGTTTATATAATGGATTACATTGATGGCTTTCCATATATTAAACCATCCTTGCATGCCTGGGATGAAGCCTACTTGATCATGGTGGATGATTGTTTTGATGTGCTCTTGGACTCGGTTTGCCAGAATTTAATTGAGTATTTTTGCGTCGATATTCATAAGGGAAATTGGTTTGAAGTTCCTTTCTTTGTTGGGTCTTTGTGTGGTTTAGGCATAACAGTAATTGTGGCTTCATAGAAGGAATTCGGTAGTGCTCCAACTGTTTCAATTTTGTGGAATAGTTTGGATAGTATTGGTATGAGGTCTTCTATGAAGGTCTGATAGAATTCTGCACTGATCCCATCTGGACCTGGGGTCTTTTTGGTTGGGAGACTTTTAATGACGGTTTCTATTTTTTATGAGTTATGGAGTTGTTTAAATGGTTTATCTGTTCCTGATTTAACTTCAGTACCTGGTATCTGTCCAGGGAATTGTCCATTTCCTGCAGATTTTCAAGTTTCGTTGAATATAGTCTTTTGTAGTAGGATCTGATGATTTTTTGAATTTCCTCTGAATCTGTAGTTATGTCTCCCTTTTCATTTCTGATTTTGTTAATTTGGACACACTCTCTGTGTCCTCTCGTTAGTCTGGCTAAGGGTTTATCTATCTTGTTGATTTTCTCTGAGAACCAGCTTTTAGGTCTGTTGATTCTTTGTATAGTCCTTTTTGTGTCCACTTGGTTGATTTTAGCTCTGAATTTGATTATTTCCTGCCTTCTACTCCTCCTGGGTGTATTTGCTTCTTTTTTTTTTTGAATGGCCATTGAGAGCCTGCCCCACCTGGGGACCCAGCCCATTTATTTTATTTATTTTTTTTATTAACTTGAGTATTTCTTATATACATTTCAAGTGTTATTCCCCTTCCCGGTTTCCGGGCAAACATCCCCCTCCCCCCTCCCCTTCCTTATGGGTGTTCCCCTCCCAACCCTCCCCCCATTGCCGCCCTCCCCCCATAGTCTAGTTCACTGGGGGTTCAGTCTTCGCAGGACCCAGGCCTCCCCTTCCACTGGTGCTCTTACTAGGATATTCATTGCTACCTATGGGGTCAGAGTCCAGGGTCAGTCCATGTATAGTATTTAGGTAGTGGCTTAGTCCCTGGAAGCTCTGGTTGCTTGGCATTGTTGTACTTTTGGGGTCTCGAGCCCCTTCAAGCTCTTCCAGTTCTTTCTCTGATTCCTTCAACGGGGGACCTATTCTCAGTTCAGTGGTTTGCTGCTGGCATTCGCCTCTGTATTTGCTGTATTCTGGCTGTGTCTCTCAGGAGCGATCTACATCCGGCTCCTGTCGGTCTGCACTTCTTTGCTTCATCCATCTTGTCTAATTGGGTGGCTGTATATGTATGGGCCACATGTGGGGCAGGCTCTGAATGGGTGTTCCTTAAGTCTCTGTTTTAATCTTTGCCTCTCCCTTCCCTGCCAAGGGTATTCTTTTTCCTCATTTAAAGAAGGAGTGAAGCATTCACATTTTGATCATCCGTCTTGAGTTTCGTTTGTTCTATGGATCTAGGGTAATTCAAGCATTTGGGCTAATAGCCACTTATCAATGAGTGCATACCATGTATGTCTTTCTGTGATTGGGTTAGCTCACTCAGGATGATATTTTCCAGTTCCAACCATTTGCCTACGAATTTCATAAACTCGTTGTTTTTGATAGCTGAGTAATATTCCATTGTGTAGATGTACCACATTTTCTGTATCCATTCCTCTGTTGAAGGGCATCTGGGTTCTTTCCAGCTTCTGGCTATTATAAATAAGGCTGCGATGAACATAGTGGAGCACGTGTCTCTTTTATATGTTGAGGCATCTTTTGGGTATATGCCCAAGAGAGGTATAGCTGGATCCTCAGGCAGTTCAATGTCCAATTTTCTGAGGAACCTCCAGACTGATTTCCAGAATGGTTTTACCAGTCTGCAATCCCACCAACAATGGAGGAGTGTTCCTCTTTCTCCACATCCTCGCCAGCATCTGCTGTCACCTGAGTTTTTGATCTTAGCCATTCTCACTGGTGTGAGGTGAAATCTCAGGGTTGTTTTGATTTGCATTTCCCTTATGACTAAAGATGTTGAACATTTCTTTAGGTGTTTCTCAGCCATTCGGCATTCCTCAGCTGTGAATTCTTTGTTTAGCTCTGAACCCCATTTTTAATAGGGTTATTTGTTTCCCTGCGGTCTAACTTCTTGAGTTCTTTGTATATTTTGGATATAAGGCCTCTATCTGTTGTAGGATTGGTAAAGATCTTTTCCCAATCTGTTGGTTGCCGTTTTGTCCTAACCACCGTGTCCTTTGCCTTACAGAAGCTTTGCAGTTTTATGAGATCCCATTTGTCGATTCTTGATCTTAGAGCATAAGCCATTGGTGTTTTGTTCAGGAAATTTTTTCCAGTGCCCATGTGTTCCAGATGCTTCCCTAGTTTTTCTTCTATTAGTTTGAGTGTGTCTGGTTTGATGTGGAGGTCCTTGATCCACTTGGACTTAAGCTTTGTACAGGGTGATAAGCATGGATCGATCTGCATTCTTCTACATGTTGCCCTCCAGTTGAACCAGCACCATTTGCTGAAAATGCTATCTTTTTTCCATTGGATGGTTTTGGCTCCTTTGTCAAAAATCAAGTGACCATAGGTGTGTGGGTTCATTTCTGGGTCTTCAATTCTATTCCATTGGTCTATCTGTCTGTCTCTGTACCAATACCATGCAGTTTTTATCACTATTGCTCTGTAATACTGCTTGAGTTCAGGGATAGTGATTCCCCCTGAAGTCCTTTTATTGTTGAGGATAGCTTTAGCTATCCTGGGTTTTTTGTTATTCCAGATGAATTTGCAAATTGTTCTGTCTCACTCTCTGAAGAATTGGATTGGTATTTTGATGGGGATTGCATTGAATCTGTAGATTGCTTTTGGTAAAATGGCCAGTTTTACTATATTAATCCTGCCAATCCATGAGCATGGGAGATCTTTCCATCTTCTGAGGTCTTCTTCAATTTCTTTCCTCAGTGTCTTGAAGTTCTTATTGTACAGATCTTTTACTTGCTTGGTCGAAGTCACACCGAGGTACTTTATATTATTTGGGTCTATTATGAAGGGTGTCGTCTCTCTAATTTCTTTCTCGGCTTGTTTCTCTTTTGTATAGAGGAAGGCAACTGATTTATTTGAGTTAATTTTATACCCAGCCACTTTGCTGAAGTTGTTTATCAGCTTTAGTAGTTCTCTGGTGGAACTTTTGGGATCACTTAAATATACTATCATGTCATCTGCAAATAGTGATATTTTGACTTCTTCTTTTCCGATCTGTATCCCCTTGATCTCCTTTTGTTGTCTGATTGCTCTGGCTAGAACTTCAAGAACTATATTGAATAAATATGGAGAGAGTGGGCAGCCTTGTCTAGTCCCTGATTTTAGTGGGATTGCTTCAAGTTTCTCTCCATTTAGTTTAATGTTAGCAACTGGTTTGCTGTATATGGCTTTTACTATGTTTAGGTATGGGCCTTGAATTCCTATTCTTTCCAGGACTTTTATCATGAAGGGGTGTTGAATTTTGTCAAATGCTTTCTCAGCATCTAATGAAATGATCATGTGGTTCTGTTCTTTCCGTTTGTTTATATAATGGATCACATTGATGGTTTTCCTTATATTAAACCATCCCTGCATGCCTGGGATGAAGCCTACTTGATCATGGTGGATGATTGTTTTGATGTGCTCTTGGATTCGGTTTGCCAGAATTTTATTGAGTATTTTTGCGTCGATATTCATAAGGGAAATTGGTCTGAAGTTCTCTTTCTTTGTTGTGTCTTTGTGTGGTTTACGTATAAGAGTAATTGTGGCTTCGTAGAAGGAATTCGGTAGTGCTCCATCTGTTTCAATTTTGTGGAATAGTTTGGATAATATTGGTATGAGGTCTTCTATGAAGGTTTGATAGAATTCTGCACTAAACCCGTCTGGACCTGGGCTCTTTTTGGTTGGGAGACCTTTAATGACTGCTTCTATTTCCTTAGGAGTTATGGGGTTGTTTAACTGGTTTATCTGTTCCTGATTTAACTTCGATACCTGGTATCTGTCTAGGAAATTGTCCATTTCCTGAAGATTTTCAAGTTTTGTTGAATATAGGTTTTTATAGTAAGATCTGATGATATTTTGAATTTCCTCTGAATCTGTTGTTATGTCTCCCTTTTCATTTCTGATTTTGTTAATTTGGACACACTCTCTGTGTCCTCTCGTTAGTCTGGCTAAGGGTTTATCTATCTTGTTGATTTTGTCAAAAAACCAACTTTTGGTTCTGTTGATTCTTTCTATGGTCCTTTTTGTTTCTACTTGGTTGATTTCAGCTCTGAGTTTGATTATTTCCTGCCTTCTACTCCTCCTGGATGTATTTGCTTCTTTTTGTTCTAGAGCTTTTACGTGTGCTGTCAAGCTGCTGACATATGCTCTTTCCTGTTTCTTTCTGCAGGCACTCAGCGCTATGAGTTTTCCTCTTAGCACAGCTTTCATTGTGTCCCATAAGTTTGAGTATGTTGTACCTTCATTTTCATTAAATTCTAAAAAGTCTTTAATTTCTTTCTTTATTTCTCCCTTGACCAGGTTATCATTGAGTAGAGCATTGTTCAATTTCCACGTATATGTGGGCATTCTTCCCTTATTGTTATTGAAGACCAGTTTTAGGCCGTGGTGGTCCGATAGCACGCATGGGATTATTTCTATCTTTCTGTACCTGTTGAGGCCCGTTTTTTGACCAATTATATGGTCAATTTTGGAGAAAGTACCATGAGGAGCTGAGAAGAAGGTATATCCTTTTGCTTTACGATAGAATGTTCTATAAATATCCGTTAAGTCCATTTGGCTCATGACTTCTCTTAGTCTGTCAACATCACTGTTTAATTTCTGTTTCCATGATCTGTCCATTGATGAGAGTGGGGTGTTGAAATCTCCCACTATTATTGTGTGAGGTGCAATGTGTGTTTTGAGCTTTAGTAAGGTTTCTTTTACGTATGTAGGTGCCCTTGTATTTGGGGCATAGATATTTAGGATTGAGAGTTCATCTTGGTGGATTTTTCCTTTGATGAATATGAAGTGTCCTTCCTTATCTTTTTTGATGACTTTTTGTTGAAAATTGATTTTATTTGATATTAGAATGGCTACTCCAGCTTGCTCTTTGTCTTATTTCTAATTACCAATTCCTATAAACTGTACATAAACCTTCTGAAATGAGTAATTTGGATTCCAAGACTTTGAGAAAGTATATTAACATCAGCCCTTGTATTTACCAAATCTTCTTTGTCAATCTCATTCGTTTTCTCCATTAATTTGTGTCTCTGATCATTAACAATTTTGGCCAAAACAAACATTTCCCAGTACTTCCAAAAGCACCTGTCATTTCTAGTGGAGTAGACTTGCCATTAATTTAAGGAAATAATAACAGTTGAGCAATTCTATTCCCTACATCAATTTGCATCTCCTTTCTCACATATGCCACAATTCTAATTCTTCCTTGAGATCCCCATACCAGGATCCACAATAAATTCTTGAGAAGTTAACCCAACTTCAAGTCACAAACCCAAACGTCAAGTCACAACATGACGTTTTTCGATTATGCCATCACCAGCTAGGATTTGTTCTTGTAAATCAGCTTCGCCAAGCAGTTGGTCTTTAGTAATATTTATCCCCCTCACTGTATTATGTTGTTGTATTTTTGTGGTTTTTTTGCCTCCACCATGACAACCATTGTCATTGTTGTCCAGCTTCTAGAACAGCTGATACCAATCTCTTCCAATTAGGGGGGAAAACCCCTATTCTGCATAGCCCAAGTATTTAACATTTTTTTAACAAATGGAGATTGCTAGCCATACAATACCTTATTAAAATGCTTTAAATCTAGCATTTCTATCGGATGCCAGGTCAATTCACTATAGGCAGGACCACTATCATTAGCAGGTATATGCACGAAGCCTGGGAAGGCTGAAGTTGCCTGTATAGCCCCAAGCAAATCTGTTGATGCAGTTGTCTGAACACAATACTGTTGTACCAGTACCATTGCCTGTGCTTCCCAGCCCCTAGTTATGATCATCTTCTGGGTACCTGGCAGTGAACATGTGTGGAGCAGGGTGAGGAAACAGTTTATCTTCTGACCTATTTTGCATTCCTTTTTATCACGTGATATATTCCCAGTCTCAGACACTAAGCCAGCACCCTGTTGTTCTCCTCCCACTGGTTCTTTTTGCTTTCCAAGCACTCTTACTTCTTTCTGCAGATTCTCTGTGTGCTAATCCAACTCTGCAATTTTCCCTAACATAAAAGAATTGTCAGCTTTCCCTTGAATCTTTTTCAAAATAGTATATATGAAGACCATGAAGTAAAACTAGAAAAACCCATTTGAGAACAAGGTAGGAGGCCACCCAGCAGCTGTAGCTACTATTTTGTCAAGCTCCTTAAAGAACATTGCTAAGCCCTTCACAACTGGCCTTTTCTTTTACCACATTCGAAGCAAAATTATGATTATACCTAAGTCATGTTGGGTGCCACATGTAGGCTTAGATTTTTCAAAACCTACTTTAATAAGGCTTCTCAAATGCTTACTAATCAATTCCCCCTTATTAGTCCACTGTCTAAAGGCAGGGGAGAAAAATTGTTAGAGGGGACAATTGATGCAGCTCAGTTTAGAAGTAGTTCTTTGGGGCAATTCCAATCTCTGCTTGTCAAGATACCAGCAATCCTGTTCAGTGCTGTTAAGATACCAACATTCCAGTTCAAAGTGTCACCAAACACAAATCAGCAGTGATAGCATGATTCAGAAGAAACCACCAGGCCTCTGCTGAATGGTATGAGTCAGCAGAGTGACTAGAACCAGCAGAATGTGATCAGTTCTCTGCCATACTTCTCTCAATGAAGTGAAGATCAGTGAAGGCTGATGGCTAGTTATGCAAGTATGCCTTCACTGTCTTTTGAGTCCTACTTATAATCTCTCCAAACATCATGTACCTTCTCACATGTCTGCTTCAGCAAAATACCACAAGTCTGCATCATGGAACACAACCAGAAATTTCTACTTCATGGTATAATCTTCAGGAACTGGAACCTAGTAGAAATTCAAGTCATTGGGAACATGCCCATCTGCCTACTCTCTTCATCCCTTTTCTTTCTCTTCTTGTATCCTGATTACCACAGGATGAAAGGGGTGCTCCAATATGTACCTATGTCATGATGTACAGCTTCAAGACAAATCTAGAGCAACAAAACCAGTTGATAATGGACTGGAACCTCTGAAGCAGTGAGCTAACATAAACTTTATATCCATATAAATGTAATGTCTGGGTAGGAAAGGAAAGCAAAAGCTCACCTAAGGCCTTAAAACCTCTCCAAAAGAAACTTCAGCTTGGCAGAGTCACCAGAGCCTCCCCGGACATTCCTCTCAGATATGTTAATTACCTAACTTGATGATGATTCATTACACAACTGCTCTTTCTATCTATGAAATACTTGCTGGCTATTTTTTTTCACTTTGCTTGTTGTTCTTGTTTGAATATGAACTTTCCTTCATAGGCACACATGTTTGAACACTTGATCTCCAGCTAACATCACTATTGGTAAATGTTGTGGAACTTTTGCAAGATGAAGCCTTGCTGAAGAGAGTTGAACAGATCTTAAGACGAGAGTCAGCTCCTGCTCATGCAACATGTCTTCCCCAAGTGTTGACATGTGTCCTGCCATGATGCACCACATTCCTCTGAAAGTATAAGCCAAAATAAGCCTTTTATCCATTAAGTTGCTTTGTTGATATATTTTATTATAACAAGAAGAAAGTAAATAGAATACTTCCTATACAGTTGATAAAATCACTCATTCAAAACATATAGCTATCATAGGTCATTCTCCATACAGAACAGTCAAACTGCTGCTCACTCTTTCTAAAAGCAAATACTGTTTCCCCAAGTATCTAATCAATCTCAAAAATAGGCTTTTAGTTGTAAGTAGTAAGAAGAAATTAGGAAGTAAAGGTTCCAGTGGAAGTGTGGACAATGTTGGTTAGTACTGTTCTTTCCCAGGCTGATCACACACTCACCCAGATGCTCCCAAACATGCACCCTTGCAATCCTCAGATCAGTTCCCTGTCAAACACTTCCTATAGCTTCTGAATTTCCCAGCTTCCTTGCTGTGACTGAATGAATAAAGGCCAGAATGACTACACCTTCTCAGCTACTTATTTTTATCAAATAAGGATCCTACATGATCTAGAGCATTGCTGTCTTTACCATGAGTTGGAAGGCAAGGTATGGCTGAAAGCATACAGCTTCAAGAATAGTAAATCATGAGGTCAAATGTTAAGTTGGTGGAAAGAATGAAGTTGTCTGCATTGAGAATTTCATAGTCCATATTTCACTACTTCTAACTAAGAGTATTCTGATGTGATATGCAATGTCTAACCATTGCTTGAAGTGTAGTTTATTGGTTAACTTGATTAAAGTAGACTGAATAAAAGGCCTAGTTAAGTTCTGACCAAATGAGACTATTAAAGAATTGCTTAGAGCAGAATTAATGCTCTTTTATTAACTTGTAGCAATCTCTCTGCCTGACCTACATTTAATAAAGTATTGAAGGAAAGAGAGAGGGAGACAAAGGGAGAGAGAGAGGGATAAGCAATGAGAGAGAGAGAGAGAGAGAGAGAGAGAGAGAGAGAGAGAGGTTGAGCACATAACCATGACACTTAATTAAGTACTGCCTACTTTTGTGTCTTTTGCTAACACCTTGAAGAGGCTGCTGGAAGAGCAAAGAACTACTTCTGTGGCAGAATGAAGGTATAATGTAAGCATTTGTCATGGCATTTCCTTGAGTGACATAGCCTATGACCTGCAAAGCTAGTTTCCTGTGCTAATGGGTCCAGAACATAAATCATCCAAGTTACATGTCCTTAGGTGAAATAAGTACTAGGGTGATGAATAATAGTGCTGTCACCAAAAAAGAAAAAATAAAAGTTTAAGTATTCAGAGTTTAAATCAATAGAAAATATTGTCTTATAAACTCACCAGATGACCATGAATTAAAGCCAGATTTCAACAACAGGAACAACAGAAAGCCTACTAACTCATGGAAACTGAACTCTATCCAATGGGTCAAAGCACACAGAAAGAAATTAGACTTCCTAGAACTCAATGATAATGAATGCACAACAAACCCAATCATATGGACACAATAAAAGCAATGATAAAAGAAAATTCACAACACTAAGTACCTACATAAAAATTTGAAGAGCTCTCATACTAGCAACTCAATAGCACACCTGAAAACTCTAGAACAAGTTAAAATCACACCTGAGAGGAGTAGATAGCAGAAAATAGTCAAATGAAGGGCTGAAATCAATAAATTAGAAAGAAAGCCATATAAAGAATCAATGAAACAAAGAGTTAGTTCTTTGAGAAAAGCAATAAGATCAACAAAACCTTATCCAAATTTAGGAGAAGGCAGAGAGGGAGAATATCCAAATTAACAAAACAAGAAACAGAAAAGAGGACATAACAGCAGACACTGAGGACATTGAGAGAATCATAAAGACATACTTCAAAAACCTATACTCCACCAAAAATCTAAATGAAATCTAAAAGAAATAAATAAGATCCTTGTAGATAACACTTGAAAAAGTTTAATCAAGATCAGATAAGCAGTTTAAACAGACATATAACCCCCAGTGAAATAGAAGCAGTCATTACAAATCTCCTAATCTGACCCAGAGTCAGATGGTTTTAATGGTGAATTCTACCAAGTTTTAAAAGAAGGCCTAACTAAAATACTCTTCAAATTATTATAGAGAAAAGAAACAGAAGGAACATTATCAAATTCATTTTATGAGGCTACAGTCATCCTAATACCCAAACCACTTGAAGACTCAACAAAGAAATAGACTTTCAGACCAATTTCCCCTCATAAACATTGATGCAAGAACATGAAATAAAATACTCACAAAATAAATCCAAAAACACATAAAAAAGATCATCCACCATGATCAAGTAGGTTTCATTCCAGAGATGCAAGAAGGGTTCTACATATGAAAATCTGTCAATTTAATCTACCATGTAAACAAACTGAAAGAAAACAACATGATTATTTCATTAAAAAAAAAAGGTTGGTAAAAAGCCAGCGCCTCTTCATGATAAAAGTCATGAGACATCAAGGATATAAGGGACATGCTTCAACATAAGAAATGTGATTTAGAACAAGTAAAGAGGAAATATTAAGCTAAATAGAGAGAAACTTGAAATTATTTTACTAAAGCAATAACAGGGCTGTCCACTCTCTCAATCTATATAGTACTTGAAGTTCTAGCTAGAGCAATAACATAACTAAAGGAGCTCAAATGGATACAAATTGAAAAGGAAAAAGTCAAAGTATGATATGATAGTATACATAAAAGATCCTAAAAATTCTACCAGGAATTCCTATAGCTGATAAACACCATCAGCAAACTGGCTGAATGGATATAAGATTAACTAAAAAACAAACAAACAACCCCCAAAACAAAAAAAAAAGCTGTCCTTTATACAAATGATAAGCAGGCTGAGAAAGAAATCAAGGGTACAACACCCTTCATTATAGCTACAATTAATATAATATATCTTGGTGTAACTCTAGCCAAACTAGTTGAAGATCTTATGGCAAGAACTTCAACTCTTTGAGGAAAGAAACTGGAGAAGATATCAGAAGATGGAAAGATCTCCCATGGTCATGGATCAGTAGGGTTAAAAAAGTAAAATGGCCATTTGACTAAAAGCAATCTACAGATTCAATAAAATATCCATCAAAATTCCAACACAATTCCTTATAGACGTTGATAGAAAAATACTCAACTTCATAAGAAAAAATAAAAAACAGAATAGCTAAAACAATCCTGTACAATAAAAGAACTTTCAGAAGAATCATCATCTCTGATTTCAAGTTCTACTATAGGACTGTAGTAATAAAAACTGCCTAGTATTGATCTAATAACAGACATGATGGTCCATGGAATCAAAGACCTAGACTTAAATCCACATATCTATGAATATCTGATATCTTTTAACAAAGAAGCCATAATAATACAATGAAAAGAAGAAAGCAACTTCAGCAAATAGTGTTGGTCTAAGTGGATATGCATGTGCAGTAGAATACAAGTTGATCTATATCTATTGGCCTATACAAAATTCACATCCAAGTGAATCAAAGGCCTCAACATAAAACCAGATACACTAAATCTGATAGAAGCAAAAGTGTGGAATATCCTTGAACTCTTTGGCACAGGACACAACTTCCTGAACAGAACACCAACAGCTCAGGTACTAAAATCAACAAATCATAAATGGGACCTCATGAACCTGTAAGTTTCTGTAAGGCAAAGGACATTATCAATAGAACAAGCCTACAGAATCAGAAAGGATCGTGAACCCAAATCTTACATCTGGCTAATATTTAATTAGAGAGAGGGGGGAGGGAGAGAGGGGGGGGGAGAGAGAGAGAGAGAGAGAGAGAGAGAGAGAGAGAGAGAGAACAATCAAGAAGTTATACAGCAACAAATCAAATAACCCACTTTAAAAATGGGGAGTGGAGATAAACAGAATTCTCAACAATGGGGAAGAATCTCGAACACATGGGCACTGGAGAAATTTTCCTGAACAAAACACCATTGGATGTAAAATCAAGAATTGACAAATGGGATCTCAAAAAACTACAAAGCAAAGTAAGGCAAAGGACACTGTTGTTACCAACAGATTGGGAAAAGATCTTTATCAATCTTACAACTGATAGAGGGCTCATATCCAAAATATACAAAGAACTCATGAAGTTAAACTGTAGAGAGACAAATAACCCTATTAAAAAATGGGGTTCAGAGCTAAACAAAGAATTCACAGCTGAGGAATGCCAAATGGCTGAGAAGCACCTAAGGAAATGTTCAACATCTTTAGTCATAAGGGAAATGCAAATCAAAACAACCCTGAGATTCCACCTCACACCAGTCAGAATGGTTAAGATCAAAAACTCCGGCGACAGCAGATGTTGGTGAGGATGTGGAGAAAGAGGAACACTCCTCCATTGTCAGTGGGATTGGAGACTGGTACAACCATTCTAGAATCAGTCGGGAGGTTCCTCAGAAAATTGGACATTTAAGTACCTGAGGACCCAGCTATACCACTCTTGGGCATATACCCAAAAGATGCCCCAACATATAACAAAGACACATGCTCCACTATGTTCATAGCAGTCCTATTTATAATAAAGAACCCAGATGCACTTCAACAGAGGAATGGATACAGAAAACGTGGTACATCTATACAATGGGATGCTTCTCAGCTATCAAAAACAATGACTTTACGAAATTCATAGCCAAGTGGATGGAACTAGAAAATATCATCCTGAGTGAGGTAACCCAATCACAGAAAAGCACACATGGTATGCACTCATTGATAAGTGGATATTAGCTCAAATGCTCGAATTACCCTAGATGCACTGAACACATGAAACTCAAGAAGGATGACCAAAATGCAAGTGCTTCACTCCTTCTTTAAAAGGGGAACAAGAATACCCTTGGGAGGGGAGAGGGAGGCAAAGTTTAGAACAGAGACTGAAGGAACACCCATTCAGAGCCTGCCCCACATCTGGCCCATACATATACAGCCTCCAAACTAGAAAAGATGGATGAAGCAAAGAAGTACAGGATGGCAGGAACCAGATGTAGATCTCTCCTGAGAGACACAGCCAGAATACAGCAAATACATGGGTGAATGCCAGCAGCAAACCACGGAACTGAGAACGGGATCCCCGTTGAAGGAATCAGAGAAAAGACTGGAAGAGCTTGAAGGGGCTCAAGACCCCATATGAACAACAATGCTAACCAACCAGAGCTTCCAGGGACTAAGTCACTACCCAAAAGCTATAGAGGGGCTGACTCTGGGCTCCAACTGCATAGGTATCAATGAATAGCCTAGTAAGGGCACCAATGGAAGGGGAAGCCCTTGGTCCTGCCAAGACTGAACCCCCAGTGAACGGGATTATTGGGAGAAAAGCGGTAATGGGGGGAAGATGAGGAGGGGAACACCTATATAGAAGGGGAGGGGAGGGTTTAGGGGGCTGTTGGCCTGGAAACCGGGAAAGGGAATAACAATTGTAATGTAAATAAGAAATAGCCAATTTAATAAAGATGGAGAAAATAAAAAGAATGAGTACAACAGAAATACATTGTATGCATATATGTAATTCTCAGATTAATAATATTTAATAAAATATTTAGAGGTCCCCTGCGTCTGAGACACCGCCAGAACCTGAAGGGATTGACCAAATGAACAGTTCTCTGAAGCCAAATCCCGTGGGAAGGAGAGCTAAACCTTCAGAGAGGCAGACACGCCTGGGAAACCAGAAGAGACTGCACTCTGCACACATTACTGATTCCAGAGGAAAACACCAAACACCATCTGGAACCCTGGTGCACAGAAGCTCCCAGAAAGGGCAGCACAGATCTTCCTGGCTGCTGCCCCCCGAGGAGAGCTCATAAACAACACCCCACGAGCAAACTTGAGCCTCGGGACCACAGGTAAGACAAACCTTCCTACTCCAAGCGACCTGCCTAGTGAACTCAGGACACAGACCCACAGGAACAGCAGAAGACCTGTAGATAGGAAAAACTACACGCCCAAAATCAGAACGCAATGTTCCCATAACTGGCTGAAAGAAAACTGGAAAACAGGTCTACAGCACCCCTGACACACAGGCTTATAGGGCAGTATAGCCGCTGTCAGAAATAGAAGAACAAAGTAACACTAGAGATAATCTGATGGTGAGAGGATAATGCAGGAATCCAAGCAACAGAAACCAAGACTACATGGCATCATCAGAGCCCAATTCTCCCACCAAAGCAAACACGGAATATCCAAACACACCAGAAAAGCAAGATCTAGTTTCAAAATCATATTTAATCATGATGCTGGAGGACTTCAAGAAAGACGTGAAGAACTCCCTTAGAGAAACACTGGAAAACATAAATAAACAAGTAGAAGCCTACAAAGAGGAATCACAAAAATTCGTGAAAGAATTCCAGGAAAACACAATCAAACAGCTGAAGGAATTAAAAATGGAAATAGAAGCAATCAAGAAAGAACACATGGAAACAACCCTGGATATAGAAAACCAAAAGAAGAGACAAGGAGCCGTAGATACAAGGTTCACCAACAGAATACAAGAGATGGAAGAGAGAATCTCAGGAGCAGAAGATTCCATAGAAATCATCGACTCAACTGTCAAAGATAATATAAAGCAGAAAAAGGTACTCGTCCAAAACATACAGGAAATCCAGGACTCAATGAGAAGATCAAACCTAAGGATAATAGGTATAGAAGAGAGTGAAGACTCCCAGCTCAAAGGTCCAGTAAATATCTTCAACAAAATCATAGAAAAAAACTTCCCTAACCTAAACAAAGAAATACCCATAAGCATACAAGAAGTCTACAGAACTCCAAATAGATTGGACCAGAAAAGAAACTCCTCCCGTCACATAATAGTCAAAACACCAAACGCACAAAATAAAGAAAGAATATTAAAAGCAGTAAGGGGAAAAGGTCAAGTAACATATAAAGGCAGACCTATCAGAATCACACCAGACTTTTCTCCAGAGACTATGAAAGCCAGAAGATCCTGAACAGATGTCATACAGACACTAAGAGAACACAAATGCCAGCACTGGTTACTGTATCCTGCAAAAACTTTCAATTAACATAGATGGAGAAACCAAGATATTCCATGACAAAACCAAATTTACAAAATATCTTTCTACAAATCCAGCACTACAAAGGATAATAAATGGTAAAGCCCAACATAAGGAGGCAAGCTATACCCTAGTAAGAAGCAAGAAAATAATCATCTTGGCAACAAAACAAAGAGAAGAAAAGCATACAAACATAACCTCATATTCAAATATGAATATAACAGGAAGCAATAATCACTATTCCTTAATATCTCTCAACATCAATGGACTCAACTCCCCAATAAAAAGACATAGAATAACAAACTGGATACGCAACGAGGACCCTGCATTCTGTTGCCTACAGGAAACACACCTCAGAGACAAAGACAGACACTACCTCAGAGTGAAAGGCTGGAAAACAACTTTTCAAGCAAATGGTCGGAAGAAGCAAGCTGGAGTAGCCATTCTAATATCAAATAAAATCAATTTTCAACTAAAAGTCATCAAAAAAGATAAGGAAGGACACTTCATATTCATCAAAGGAAAAATCCACCAAGATGAATTCTCAATCCTAAATATCTATGCCCCAAATACAAGGGCACCTACATACGTAAAAGAAACCTTACTAAAGCTCAAAACACACATTGCACCTCACACAATAATAGTGGAAGATTTCAACACCCCACTCTCATCAATGGACAGATCATGGAAACAGAAATTAAACAGAGACGTAGACAGACTGAGAGAAGTCATGAACCAAATGGACTTAACAGATATTTATAGAACATTCTATCCTAAAGCAAAAGGATATACTTTCTTCTCAGCTCCTCATGGTACTTTCTCCAAAATTGACCATATAATTGGTCAAAAAACGGGCCTCAACAGGTACAGAAAGATAGAAATATTCCCATGCGTGCTATCAGACTACCACGGCCAAAAGCTGGTCTTCAATAACAATAAGGGAAGAATGCCCACATATACGTGGAAATTGAACAATGCTCTACTCAATGATAACCTGGTCAAGGAAGAAATAAAGAAAGAAATTAAAGACTTTTTAGAATTTAATGAAAATGAAGATACAACATACCCAAACTTATGGGACACAATGAAAGCTGTGCTAAGAGGAAAACTCATAGCGCTGAGTGCCTGCAGAAAGAAACAGATAAGAGCATATGTCACCAGCTTGACAGCACACGTAAAAGCTGTAGAACAAAAAGAAGCAAATACACCCAGGAGTAGTAGAAGTCAGGAAATGATCAAACTCAGAGCTGAAATCAACCAAGTAGAAACAAAAAGGACCATAGAAAGAATCAACAGAACCAAAAGTTGGTTCTTTGAGAAAATCAACAAGATAGATAAACCCTTAGCCAGACTAACGAGAGGACACAGAGAGTGTGTCCAAATTAACAAAATTAGAAATGAAAAAGGAGATATAACTACAGATTCAGAGGAAATTCAAAAAATCATCAGATCTTACTATAAAAGCCTATATTCAACAAAACTTGAAAATCTGCAGGAAATGGACAACTTCCTAGACAGATCCCAGGTACCGAAGTTAAATCAGGAACAGATAAACCAGTTAAACAACCCCATAACTCCTAAGGAAATAGAAGCAGTCATTAAAGGTCTCCCAACCAAAAAGAGCCCAGGTCCAGACGGGTTTAGTGCAGAATTCTATCAGACATTCTTAGAAGACCTCATACCAATATTATTCAAACTGTTCCACAAAATTGAAATAGATGGAGGACTACCGAGTTCCTTCTATGAAGCCACAATTACTCTTATACCAAAACCACGCAACGACCCAACAAAGAAAGAGAACTTCAGACCAATTTCTCTTATGAATATCGACGCAAAAATACTCAATAAAATTCTGGCAAACCGAATCCAAAAGCACATCAAAACAATCATCCACCATGATCAAGTAGGCTTCATCCCAGGCATGCAGGGATGGTTTAATATACAGAAAACCATCAATGTGATCCATTATATAAACAAACTGAAAGAACAAAACCACATGATCATTTCATTAGATGCTGAGAAAGCATTTGACAAAATTCAACACCCCTTCATGATAAACGTCCTGGAAAGAATAGGAATTCAAGGCCCATACCTAAACATAGTAAAAGCCATATACAGCAAACCAGTTGCTAACATTAAACTAAATGGAGAGAAACTTGAAGCAATCCCACTAAAATCAGGGACTAGACAAGGCTGCCCACTCTCTCCCTACTTATTCATTATAGTTCTTGAAGTTCTAGCCAGAGAAATCAGACACCAAAGGAGGTCAAGGGGATACAGATCAGAAAAGAAGAAGTCAAAATATCACTATTTGCAGATGATATGGTAGTATATTTAAGGGATCCCAAAAGTTCCACCAGAGAACTACTAAAGCTGATAAACAACTTCAGCAAAGTGGCTGGGTATAAAATTAACTCAAATAAATCAGTAGCCTTCCTCTACACAAAAGAGAAACAAGCCAAGAAAGAAATTAGGGAAACGACACCCTTCATAATAGACCCAAATAATATAAAGTACCTCGGTGTGACTTCGACCAAGCAAGTAAAAGATCTGTTCAATAAGAACTTCAAGACACTGAAGAAAGAAATTGAAGAAGACCTCAGAAGATGGAAAGATCTCCCATGCTCATGGATTGGCAGGATTAATATAGTAAAAATGGCCATTTTACCAAAAGCAATCTACAGATTCAATGCAATCCCCATCAAAATACCAATCCAATTCTTCGAAGAGTTAGACAGAACAATTTGCAAATTCATCTGGAATAACAAAAAACCCAGGATAGCTAAAGCTATCCTCAACAATAAAAGGACTTCAGGGGGAATCACTATCCCTGAACTCAAGCAGTATTACAGAGCAATAGTGATAAAAACTGCATGGTATTGGTACAGAGACAGACAGATAGACCAATGGAATAGAATTGAAGACCCAGAAATGAACCCACACACCTATGGTCACTTGATTTTTGACAAAGGAGCCAAAACCATCCAATGGAAAAAAGATAGCATTTTCAGCAAATGGTGCTGGTTCAACTGGAGGGCAACATGTAGAAGAATGCAGATCGATCCATGCTTATCACCCTGTACAAAGCTTAAGTCCAAGTGGATCAAGGACCTCCACATCAAACCAGACACACTCAAACTAATAGAAGAAAAACTAGGGAAGCATCTGGAACACATGGGCACTGGAAAAAATTTCCTGAACAAAACACCAATGGCTTATGCTCTAAGATCAAGAATCGACAAATGGGATCTCATAAAACTGCAAAGCTTCTGTAAGGCAAAGGACACGGTGGTTAGGACAAAACGGCAACCAACAGATTGGGAAAAGATCTTTACCAATCCTACAACAGATAGAGGCCTTATATCCAAAATATACAAAGAACTCAAGAAGTTAGACCGCAGGGAAACAAATAACCCTGTTAAAAATGGGGTTCAGAGCTAAACAAAGAATTCACAGCTGAGGAATGCCGAATGGCTGAGAAACACCTAAAGAAATGTTCAACATCTTTAGTCATAAGGGAAATGCAAATCAAAACAACCCTGAGATTTCACCTCACACCAGTGAGAATGGCTAAGATCAAAAACTCAGGTGACAGCAGATGCTGGCGAGGATGTGGAGAAAGAGGAACACTCCTCCATTGTTGGTGGGATTGCAGACTGGTAAAACCATTCTGGAAATCAGTCTGGAGGTTCCTCAGAAAATTGGACATTGAACTGCCTGAGGATCCAGCTATACCTCTCTTGGGCATATACCCAAAAGATGCCTCAACATATAAAAGAGACACGTGCTCCACTATGTTCATCGCAGCCTTATTTATAATAGCCAGAAGCTGGAAAGAACCCAGATGCCCTTCAACAGAGGAATGGATACAGAAAATGTGGTACATCTACACAATGGAATATTACTCAGCTATCAAAAACAATGACTTTATGAAATTCGTAGGCAAATGGTTGGAACTGGAAAATATCATTCTGAGTGACGTAACCCCATCACAGAGAAACACACATGGTATGCACTCATTGATAAGTGGCTATTAGCCCAAATGCTTGAATTACCCTAGATGCCTAGAACACATGAAACTCAAGACGGATGATCAAAATGTGAATGCTTCACTCTTTCTTTAAAAGGGGAACAAGAATACCCTTGGCAGGGAAGAGAGAGGCAAAGATTAAAACAGAGCCAGAAGGAACACCCATTCAGAGCCTGCCCCACATGTGGCCCATACATATACAGTCACCCAATTAGACAAAATGGATGAAGCAAAGAACTGCAGACCGACAGGAGCCGGATGTAGATCGCTCCTGAGAGACACAGCCAGAATACAGCAAATACAGAGGCGAATGCCAGCAGCAAACCACTGAACTGAGAACAGGACCCGGTTGAAGGAATCAGAGAAAGAACTGGAAGAGCTTGAAGGGGCTCAAGACCCCATATGTACAACAATGCCAAGCAACCAGAGCTTCCAGGGACTAAGCCACTACCTAAAGACTATACATGGACTGACCCTGGACTCTGACCTCATAGGTAGCATTGAATATCCTAGTAAGAGCACCAGTGGAAGGGGAAGCCCTGGGTCCTGGTAAGACTGAACCCCCAGTGAATGTGATTGTTGGGAGAGTGGCAATGAGGGAGGATAGGGAGGGGAACACCCATATAGTAGAGGAGGGGGAGGGGCTAGGGGGATGTTGGCCAGTAAACCGGGAAAGGGAATAACACTTGAAATGTAAATAAGAAATACTCAAGTTAATTAAATAAATAAATAAATAAATAAATAAATAAATAAATAAAACATTTAATATATAAAGTGATTTTAAAGGCAATCACTTCAAATTACCCTTTCTTCATATCTTGGGATAAATTTTAAATATTCAGGATAGTAATATTTCTGTAAGTTGTATTCTATCTCAATTATGTAAAATTCATGTAAAATTGCATGTGCATGCATATAAACAAGAATGAATATAACAATTAAAATATAATGAAAATTGTATATTAATTCCCCCAAGTCATTTAGAAGTAACATTTTCTTTTACTGTCCAATATAATTTTCAGTGTTACGAGAATAGAGTCAGTATGTGCCTCACAGAAATTCCTCTGACAGTGTCATGAGACACATGAGGAGAGCTGTCATCCCAGATTCTCAGATATCCTCAGCTGTAGGTAGTTTAAGCAGGTTATACAATGACAGTTTTATACAACAAGGAAAATGCACAGTTGAATTTCTACATTTATTATAGTGTTGCATTCTTCTCTTAATCGTTAACTAAGTTTGAAAACATTGGTCCTTCACCATGAAGTAAAATCAAAGGTCCTGTATTTACTCACATTTATGTCTCATAAGCCTCTTTTTAAGCATCACCTCAGTGTATAAGCACACTAATGCGTACACACACAAAATGCCTTGCATATTGAAGGCACTCAGCAAGACACTTCACTTTTCCCAACCATTGTTTTTTGTGGCTTAGTCTAGATGTTTCTGTATCTATAGAAATCAAAGTATATATACATAAAAATGTCTAAATCAAACCCCCAAAATGTTTCTCTTTAAATCTTTGGGAAAAAGTCAATCAAATTTCTAGGGAAACATGCCTTGGCAAATTTCTTTTTACTTTGAATTTTAAGGTAGTGAGTCCTGCTGGACTAGACCCATACAAAGGTAATATGCTGAAACTCATACAAGATAAGGAATCTTGGGGCTGGAGACATAGAGGAATGGTTCAGGGCTACTGGTATGAGTTGCTCTTGCAGAGAGCCCAGGTTTATTTGCCAGCCTGATTGAGGTATAGCCTATACCAAAGGATCTTAGGCCTTCTTCTGCCCTCTGTGGACGTGTGTGTGTGTGTGTGTGTGTGTGTGTGTGTGTGTGTGTGTGTGCGTACACAAAATAAACATGCACAAAATAAAAATCAAAAGTTCTTTTTTAAAAAGGCAAGACATTGTGGCCATAAAGATATGTCCTGACAAATCTAACAGATCTTAAATAAAGGAAAATTCATATTCTTCAATCCCATTGAAATATATGGAAAACTTTGATAATTATTTATCTTAAACATGTTTAAACATAGCTGTTCATGCTGTTGGCAAAAAGGCATGTAAAATAATTAAAAGTTCATAAGCACATTCTTGATCCTCATCCCACTTTCATGTAGCATATGCATTCTCCCATATATGTTCATCCTCATATAAATTTAAAATGAAACAGTGGAATCATCATAAACACATTTTATTATACATAATTATTTTTTACCTTTACCCATTGCTTTTTACTCTTTTGTTATTATCTCATTGTTTTAAAATTTAATTGTTCTTGATAAAGGAGAAGATATTTCCTGAAACCACCATTCCTGGGGAAGAGAAGGTTATACAGTGATACATCTTACAGGGAAGAATTCTCCTGAGTTTTAATGATGAGCAATAGTTCAAGAACACTCCCCAGAGCCTTCATTGCACTTTCTATTGGTAAGACAGAGTACGAGTACATAAAATATTAAAATCTGTCCTACAGTCATTTGGCTAAATGGGGGCCAGAAGTGCTTTCATTGATTTCAAAACTAGAATCTATTTTTATGTTTTTCAAAGAGAGATCTATGGTGACCTTGAAATACAAGTGTCTTTTAAAGTTCTGTGGTTGGGGTCACCAGTCTTATGATTCAACAAAAACAAGTTCCTGAAATCCCTGGGGCCAGCAAGTTGGGAAGAGCTGCCCACTTCCAGCTTGTCCCTTGGGCTGTCACTGTCAAGCAAAATTGACTAGGAACTTTCAGATAGACTACTGGATCCAGAGGTATTAATGGTACATCTCTGATTCAGCAAGAAACCTGCTCGATTGAAGAAATCTTTTCAGCTAGACTCAGTACTCATTCCTGCAGCCAGTGAGTGTCATTGAGATGTTATAAACTAAATTACAAAGAAGTTCAGGCTTCCTTGTCACTCCAATAAAAAAGATCTATGAGTCCTGCAGCCTATGGCAAAGTCACTACTCCAGTGGTCTGGGTGTTAATCTGTAGTTTCCAACCCTTTGCACTGCACTCCTTTGTTGTACGGGATTTGTTAGCTACTAGACTTTTGATACTGTGTGCAAATGGAAATCTGTGTGGCCTCTAACTGCTAGACATAGCTACAAACTTTAACTATGCTTCCCCTGAGAAGGTTTGCCCTTTGGCATTTTTATTTCATCATAGAAAATTCCCTATTTCAGTGCACCGGTTAATCAAAAGATTCAGCAGATGTTATACTCAAAGCCAAATAGAGTCTGGGAGACAGTAGAAATGGCAGTGGGGACTTGCCGCAGTAGCTTGACTACAATCAAGTGTTTGGAAGAGAAGCCTTTTGCCCCCCCCCAAAAAAAAAGAAAGAAAAAGAGAAAATTAAAAAAATGAAAAGAAGACTCAGAAAGCAAGGAACTGAAAAAAGCCAAGAAGGGGGAGTACCACCCCCTCCCACTCCCACACCGACTCCCCCACTCCCCCAACCTCCCAACCCCGTAACCCCCCAACCCCCCTATAAATAGGAAGTAGGAGTAAAATGCAAATTACTAGCTGACAGCTGGGGGGCAGAGGGAGTGGCTTGGCCCTGGGAGAAGGGGGCAGGGGTGAGAGTGGGGCTAGATAATTAAGACCTGAAGATGGTGTTTCAAACCAGAAAGCACTTCCAGCCCAGGCCAGAGTTTCTGAAAATTCACTCAAACTCAGGATCTAAAGAATGCAAAAGGATGTTTAGATTGATGTTACTGAAAGACCCCCAGAGCGGGGAGACCCTCACTCAAGTCTCAGGATGACACAACCCCCCAAGAACTCACGTGAGACCATCCTTGCTGTAATAACAAAAGGTTTATTGATAGGAATCAGTGCACTGGGATTGAGACTCATATCCCACACAGGGGCAGAGGAGTTCGACCACAAATAGCTGAGAGAAAGGGTATTTAAAGGAAGAAGCCACAACCCAAGGGGTTAGGGATGGCATCATTGGAAAACGTCGAGAATAACAGTGAAAAATCATAAGGAGAAGCTTCCTGTCTCTCAAGATTGTTTTTAAGATTGTAATCTAACTTTATGGTCAGCTAGTTCCTGGGAGAACAGGCTCAAGAAATGTGACCTTTTACCTACTCACTGGCCGAGAGCAGGGTCTGGAATTTGAGGTATTTAGGGCTTCTTAGGGGTAAGATAGCATTTCTAAACTTCTGACTTCTTGGCTGCATTTTTTATTCTTTCACTTTCCAGGAACATGCAGCAATGGTAAGTATACCAAAGTCATCTCATGACCAAAATTACATTCTCTGCCAGCTTCTTCATATCATTCTAGGATCTCCTCTCTTGACGTTTTCAGTGTGTGGCCCTTGGATCTCTAACAGTAAGCTTCTGTTAAAACTCCTGAGCTGGTGCCTATATCCCTGTAGTTTAAGAAGTTTTCTGTCCATTTGCACACTAATGGTTCAGATACCTGACTAATACCTTGTCCCTTATCAGGTACAGAGTCTATACTGAAGGGGTAGGTACTTTCTAATGTACAAAGGAGAAAGTCAGGCAGGAATAGAATGGGACAGGCAAGATGATGGTGGGGAAAGAAGACTTCTTTCTCCTGAATTGTCAGTGGAAGGGAGTAAGCACACCCTTCCACTTCCCTGCTGTTGCGGCACATGCATACACACACACACACACACACACACACACATACACACACACACACACACACACACACGCACAAGTTCCTTGGAACTACCTTATTTTGTTGGAGAGAAATCAATATTTGTTTCTTGTTTTTAATTTAACACATTTTTTAAGTCAACTCCTAAAATTTACTAATACTCAGTGACAAAAATACCAGTTCAGTCATTACATGATTGAAATTTAAAAATGAAATAAAATATTTCTCTGAGCTAATAATATGAGCAATAGTATATTGCTTGTCTGCATTCTATAACTACTTGTACTTAAAGCATTGTCTATTAAGTAGTGACGCTTCTGAACAACGGTCTGAACTTTCTCCCCCACAGGATTATGAATTGTCTTTAAGGGGAGATGTTGTGTCATTCTTCACTTTTAAAATGCCAGACCATTTTACAAGTCCCACCACGCTTAACTGCTTCCTGCACTTTGTAACTCATCTGTAGAATTCTCTCATTGTCTTCTGGACTTAATTTATTCAACTAAACATTTTTGAAAGTCTGTGTATATATTTAATTTCGATTCAACATTCAGTATGCCTAAATCTTTGGGTTTCCTCCTCAATGCTGCAAAATAATTATTTAGTTTAACATGTTTAGCAAGCACCTACCACATGCCAGATAATGCCATGGTAATGTTAGCCTCTGAAGCAATGCAGTGAACCAAAGAGAAAGTCACTGTGTTCTATGAAGCTTAGATTATTACACAGTAAGTAATCAATATACACTAAAAGATAGGTCATAGATACAGATGATAGGTTGATATACGTAGGTGATTATAGACAGACAGATAAATATACATAGTGATAGATTATAGATAGAAAGATAGATAGATGATGGGTAGATAGAAGATAAACAGACATAAATGATAGATCAATACTGTTTCTAGCAGGAAATAGTAATAGAAAGTGTTTATGTGGAGGAAACTATTGTTTAGATAGCCAGAGAATCCATCTCCTAGAAAGTTACATTTAATACAAACTAGAAGAAAGCCCAGGCTTTGCAGAGAGTTTTTCTAGGGAAAGTGCATTTAAGAGGCAAGTGAAGGTTAAAGATCCTGCTGAGATAGTCAAGAGTCAGGAAGTGACCATTATGGCTGCAGGAGAATAAACTAGGGACAGAGCTGAGAAGAACAGGCAGTGGAGTGGTGGTGTGTAAGAAAGTTCCATTAAGTTCCTTGACCAGTGTTTGACTTTTTCCTCCTGCCTCAGTGGTGGGATCAAGTGTGTTCTATCACACCTGTTCTCATGTTTTAATTAGTATGGTTTTATTGTATGCAGAGATGAGTTTCACAAGGACATTTCTTGCAGGTATATGATGTATTTTGACTGTATCATCCCAGGAGAAGAAGGATCATCAGTTTCAAAAGGTAATCTTCCTTTTCTTTTTGGTTCTCTGAGATAGGGTTTCTCTGTGTAGTTCAGGCTGTCCTGGAATCACCAGGAAATCACATCTGATTTCTTTTCTTTTTCTATTTTTGTATTACATTGACCCCAGAACAATCATTAAAATGCAAAGTACTCAGAATCCTAAACAGATGATTCCAAAGTCCAAGAGGATTTTCTGAATGCTAAATTCAGAGAATCACATCTGTGTTTCCACACAGATAAGCCACACCCACCTATACAGAAACAGTCTAAGGCATTTATGAGATAATCCATCAAGAAGAGTCCTCTCAGCCTTCTAATTTTTAAGGCTGAAACATGAATTCTTTCATTCATTCAATTAAGATATATTGAGGGCCCACATAAGAAACTACACTTAAAAAATTAAAAAAAAATTGACAAGTTTGAAATAAGAGAATATGAACTAACACTTATTAACTATTAATGTTCGAAGAACTATTTCTAAGAACGTCATATACTGGATTACTATATTATGTGAATTATTATTATTTGACAAATTAGTAAATACTACTAGCTGATTTCATAAGTAGGAAGTAAAAGTGTACAATTTACTCAGATTGACCCTTATGGACATATTACAGCATAGTAAACATGGTGTACAACGAAACTACCTCCAACATTTTACTAACGGAAAAGAATTTGAAGTGTTTCCACTAATATCAGGAACAAAAAAAGGATGTTCACTCTCCCCATTCCTGTTCAATATACTTCTGGAAGACTTAGCTACAATGGTAAGATAAATGAAGGAGATAAAGGTATATAAATAGGAAATGAAGTATCTCTATTTGCAGATGATATATAAGATATACTGAAACACTCTATTAGAAACTCCTATAACTTATAAACATATGCAGTAAAATAGCAGTGTATAAAAATACCAAGAAACCAGTAGCATTCCTGTAGGATGATATCATTATGTGGGTGAAGGCCGGTACAGGATAGAACCAGGCCTGTCATTGGACGAGAAGGAAGGATGGGCAGGAGAAAAGTTTTAGAGGTGGAGAAGACTGGAGCAAGAAGGAGGAGCCAAGAGGACATTGAGGCAGATGTTAAGATTTCTCTCTGCACATTTACAGGTTGTTATGACTATTCTTAAAGGATGGATGTGGACAGGGCTTTGTATGTCTAGATGAGCAAACTATATCTTATTCAGGTGGGCAATTATATCTTATCAATTGGATCAGAGGTTATTGTGTTTTGTGTTCTTTCATATGGTGATTTAATTGAGTTCAACAGAGTGTGTGGTAGCTGGACACATTGGGCCACCATGGAATTGGGATGTGTATGTCTGGCATGGTAGCAACCTGCTTTGTGAACTAGATGAGAGGCTGTTGCTGGGCTCAGAGAGTAGCCATTGGTAGTGTGATATGGGATGGAGCTTAGTGGATGAGACGCTTTGTTGATTGAGATGAAAATATCCCATAGATGCCTTATATCACTACAGTGCCAGCACTACTGTGGGATAAAAGAAACCTCCTTATTTAATTTTACTGCAACACATTCCTATATACAAATGACAAACATACCAAGAAAGAAATTAAGGAACCAATAATCCCATTCACAATAGCCTCAAATTTATATTCATGTGTGTGTGTGTGTGTGTGTGTGCATATGTGTGTGTGAGAGAGAGAGAGAGAGACAGAGACAGAGAGAGACAGAGAGACAGAGACAGAAACAGATATACAGACAGAAAGACAGACAAATTCTTGGAATAAATATAACTAAGATAAAGATTTGCATAATTAAATTACAAGACATTTAAGAAAAGCACTGAAGAAGATACAAAAAGATGCTCATGAATATATCCCTCATGTTCAAGGATATATAGAATTAATATTGTGAAAATATCCATTCTACAAAAAACAATTTACATATCCAACAAAATCTCCATCAAAATTCCAATGCAATTATGCACAGAAATTTAAAAAATAATCTTACCTTTTATATGAACACATACACACACGCAGGCAGGCAGGCAGGCACGTGCACCACGTACATGTACACACAAACACACACACACACACACACACACACACACACAGGCTAGCCAAAATAATCCTGAACAATAAGAGAACATCCTTGATTTTAAGTTATGCTACAGAGATATAATAATAAGAAAAGCAAAATATTGACATAAGAAGAGACATACTGATAAAAGGGATGTAATTGAAGACCTGGATATAATTCCATGTAGCTATACCCACCCAGTTGTTGTTGTTGTTGTTGTTGTTGTTACAGAAATACCAAAAATACACCCTGGTAAGAGACTGCATTATTTAAAAATATATTAACAAAATAAAAACAAAAAAAATGAAAGCCAGTGTTGATCAGATTGACTGGCTGTGTATAGAAGAATGAGACTAATTGTTAACTCTTATCCAGCAAAATCTCAAGTCCACATGGATTAGGGACCTCAAAAAACTAAAACAACAAGACATGCTGGTGGATGTGGGGAAAGGTAAACACTACTAACTGCTGCTGAGAGCAGAAACTGAAGCAGACACTGTGGGAATCAGCACAAAAATTGTTCAATATGTGAGAAATATTCTACCATGTGATCTAGCTATACTACTGTTGGGCACATTCCCAAAAGGTTATGTCCTACTACAGACACACTTGTTCATTCATGTTCACTGCTGCACTGTTCATGATAGTCAGGAAAGGAAAACAGCTTAGATGTTCATCAACTGAGGAGTGAATTACGAAAATATTTACACTGTGGAATATCAGTCACTGTTAAGAAAAATGAAATTATAAAATTCACAGGTAAGTAGATGGAACTGGAAACAAGTTCATCCTGAATGAGTATGGTGGTTTGAATGAGATATCTGACAGAGACTAGATGATTTAAATACTCACTCCCCAGTTGGTGGCACTGTTTAGGAAGGGTTAGGAGGTTTGACGTTGCTGGAGAAAAATGTCACTAGGAAGGCTTTGAAGTTTAAATGCCTTGTGGCATTCTCAGTGAGCTTTTTCAGCCTTCTGCTTGTGATTCAAGATGTGAGCTCTCCGTTGTTCCTGCTTCCATTCCTACCTCTAGCCATGCTTCCCACCATCATGGAGATGAACTCTTGTGCCTCTAAGCCCTTCCTTCATTCCTAAGCTGCCATGGTAATGGTGTTTTATTGCAACAATAAGAAAGTAACTAATAAAGTTCAGTAACCCATAGACAGAAAAACAAATACTGCAATTGTTTCTCATATGTGTATGTAATTGCTGGTTCTTTAGATATGTGGGAATTGGAATACCCATTGAGGTTAGAAAACTAGTAAGGGGATATAGGAGAAGAGGAAACATTTCAAAGGAGGGGAGAATATAATGACAAAGGAAAAGGAAACAGGAAATATTAAATGGTGTCAGGGATTGGGCAGAGTAGAGGAAGGAATATGGAAAAGAATAACAGTAAAGACCCTTTTAAAAAGCCATATGGAAACTAGCTACTGTTGAAACGTCTTAAAATTAGTACAGAAACATAAATAAAAGGTTTAAAAGGCATGATTCCATAACAAGAGTACAGTACACAACTAGACCATATGCTATCCCAGTACTGTCTCTGGCTGAGTTGTTGGCCAGTAAAGTCCCATAGACTGCAAAACATTACAGGCTGCTGCTGTTGCTCTTGGTTATCCTCTAGAACCACTCTTGAAGCATAGAACACAGAGAAATGAAGCCTAGTACAGTCCTAGAAGTTTCATCCATATTGGTTAGCTGGAAGGTGCTATTCACAGTACTAGAGGAGTAAAGGAATCATTAATCTCACCCAACTTCAAATTCTGTGAGCTATAACAATGACTCTCTGGAAAGATATGCTCACTGATAACAATATGGGTATGAACATCTTGAAAGTAACCAACTACTTTTTGATTGAATTTAATACCTAGTTCATAAATGGTATCCATACCTGGCATCATTTTCAAGGCCTAAAACTTGTAGCTAGATAGGTCATAGGCCTGAGGATAAAACCTAGTAATATTATTCTGCTAAATGGACATAATGTTAAAACGACTTCTAATGACTTATTCCTATACCCGTAGGTCAGTGCATCTCTCAGCTCTCACCAAAGAAGCTTCTTTTTGTTATAGATTGCATTAAAACAGAGATCCACAACTGATAACATGTGGAGAATAAGAGACTGTAAAGTACTCATCCCTGATTGAGACATAAAAATCATGCCCCTCCCCACAAGGCTTCTGGATTTCTGTAGAGGAAGGGGGCAAAAACAATTATAAAAGTCAGAGGTTGTAGATAAATAACAGTAAAGGTGTTTTCTGTATGTACGACAATAGTTACACATATGAACTCACAGATGATTGTGACCTGTGACAGCACCTCTACCAGCTCAAGTCAGACAAAGTTTCAGCATGTGGGGTAGGTAGGCACAAAGTCCTACCCTAGTCCTACCCAAAGATTTATTGGCACTTGGAGCTTCTGAGAGTGGAAGAGTCATTTTCTTTGAGGGTGTGAGCCTGTGTAGGTCAAGCACACTCTAGGGCAGGCCTGATCCCAAGAGTATTTGAGCAACAGAAATTGGACTTGGTGGGCACAGCTCTCAGAGGAATTGAAAAACAAGCTGAATCTGATCTAAACATATCATTTAAAATTCTCAAAAGATTAATAAGAATATTTTTAAAAAAGATTATCCTCCAATGAGTAGCTGAAGGAACTAAATGTACTCAGTCTGATACCAAAGGAAAAATTCAACACTCTGCTAGGTGATCTGTATGTTCTGTCTTACAACTAGAAGTCATTTCATTCCAAAGGAACAAAAATATACTTTTACAAACCTACTTGCTAAAATGTCAACCCCTGCTTTCCTTTGGTTTCAAACACAGAGAACCAACCCTTTTAGCAAGGGAAACAAATCTCCACATCTTAGCAGAATTCTATTGAATGTGTCCTGTGTGGAATTGGGGGAATGGATACAAAACTAAGGTTTAAGACACTTGGGAGCTAGTTGACTTCATCATTGACTCATGTGGGTTATTTAACATCATTGAACTTCTTTGTAATTGTATTTGTAATATTTGTTTAGTCATACTACCTCATATGAATCATGAGGTGGGCCATGAGGAATAATTTATAAACATTAAATAGTAAACACAGATAAGAGGTATGTAAGACCAAAGTCAGTAAAATCAGAATACCAAAGAAGAAGATGGAAGGCCCAGAGGATTACTCCGGATCCAAATGAGTCTCCCTGGGAGGGGTTGCCTAGTAGTGCTGAAATACCTCTTGGAGGCAAAAGAAAGGAGGAGGAGTTCCAATAATAGCTGTCTGCTTAAGACCAGGTGGAGTGAGGCTAGAGCAGCTGAGGACATAGCAAATACTCAGATCTGCCCATGTCCACTGCTTATGTAAGTTAAGAACAGTTGCACCTTTCTCAATACTGTTTGACTCTACCCATCAGAAAACAGTTTTAGTAGATTTTCTTTGTTAAAATATTCCCTGTTATGTACCTGAGAAATCCACGCAAATATGAAAAATGCACAGTGTGATTGGCAATCCCTAAGGCAAGCAGTGCACATGGTTTTGTCTTGGATGATCCTAGACATTGATCACCCCAATACAGAAGTATTTCTTAAGAAAGCATTTTTAGATTGAACTTGAAGATTTGGAGGGTTGTACTTTAAGCTCTAATTCTACAACTCTTAATCATTGATGTCTGGGAAGGATTTCACATACACAGGTCAGAAGTCAATGGTGTGTGTGTGTGTGTGTGTGTGTGTGTGTGTGTGTGTGTGTGTGTATGTGTTAAACACACTCATTATACTATGAACAAATCGACCACGTATATCTAGAGTCAAAATCAGTTAAACTATCCATTTCAGTGGGGCTCTTTTTTCTAAACAATGAGTTTGGTTGTACATGACTGTATTTCTAAGATTCTGGAGACTGAGGCAGTAGGATCCTGAGTTCAAGGCCAGCCTGAGCTACAATCAAGTAAAAGCCTCTCACTTGGTGCTGGATAAAAGAGTAACTGGGCTGGAGGTCATAGCCTGCTTATAAACCCAGTCTAAGTTTCAAAGCTTAGCTTAGCATTATAGGATATAATATTGGAGCCAAAATCATGGGCTGTCTTTATCTCTGGATCAAGCTTTATCATTCGCCATCCCAAACATCTAAGTTCTTGGAGCAAGACAATCTGTAATTTGGATAGTAACCTAGCTTCATTTCTATATATGAAAGCTAAGCAAATAATAACACATAAGAATTCTAATTTTAAAACTGAGAAAAAAAGCACTTTGAAACTAAAATAGCTCACTTCATTTTTCAATTACTGAATAAAATTTTCTTTTAACCCAAATATTTATTTAACCCAGTATTTATTTAGCTCCCGACCCAGGCCATCTGCCATTGTCACTCAACTGCCCATGGCATTCTCTTAATGGCCTCAAAGAGTTAGCTTCCTCAACAAGCATACCAGGACAAAGATTAAGGAATAAAGTAATGGTTTTCCTTTCCTTGTTTTCTGCTTCTAACTTGATGAACACTGTGCTCTTGTCAAACTCAACTACATCTCCTGTAGCATTTGAAATATTGGGTCACTTCTCATTCAATGAGATAAAGTAGATGAGCAATCGTAATCGAGGATCCGCCCTCTGAAAAACCTCATAAATCCTAGAGAGCTCAGTACTTGAGGTATGAGAGGAAACCCCACTGACATCACAGATCCCTCCAAGTCACAATACTCTTCAACTGCCCTTAGAAAGATGTTTCAGTGCCAATCAAAACAACCCTGAGATTTCACCTCACACCAGTGAGAATGGCTAAGATCAAAAACTCAGGGGACAACAAATGCTGGCGAGGATGTGGAGAAAGAGGAACACTCCTCCATTGTTGGTGGGATTGCAGACTGGTACAACCATTCTGGAAATCAGTCTGGAGGTTCCTCAGAAAATTGGACATTGAACTGCCTGAGGATCCAGCTATACCTCTCTTGGGCATATACCCACAAGATGCCCCAACATATAAAAAAGACACGTGCTCCACTATGTTCATAGCAGCCTTATTTGGAAATAAATCTTTTTTTTTTCTTTTCTTTTTTTCGGAGCTGGGGACCGAACCCAGGGCCTTGTGCTTGCTAGGTAAGCGCTCTACCACTGAGCTAAATCCCCAACCCATAGCAGCCTTATTTATAATAGCCAGAAGCTGGAAAGAACCCAGATGTCCTTCAACAGAGGAATGGATACAGAAAATGTGGTACATCTACACAATGGAATATTACTCAGCTATCAAAAACAATGACTTTATGAAATTCGTAGGCAAATGGTTGGAACTGGAAAATATCATTCTGAGTGAGGTAACCCAATCACAGAGAAACACACATGGTATACACTCATTGATAAGTGGCTATTAGCCCAAATGCTTGAATTACCCTAGATGCCTAGAACACATGAAACTCAAGACGGATGATCAAAATGTGAATGCTTCACTCCTTCTTTAAAAGGGGAACAAGAATACCCTTGCCAGGGAATAGAAAGGCAAAGATTAAAACAGACACAGAAGGAACACCCATTCAGAGCCTGCCCCACATGTGGCCCATACATATACAGCCACCCAATTAGACAAGATGGATGAAGCAAAGAAGTGCAGGCAGACAGGAACCGCATGTAGATCTCTCCTGAGACACACAGCAAGAATACAACAAATACAGAGGCGAATGCGAGCAGCAAACCACTGAACTGAGAACAGGACCCCCGTTGAAGGAATCAGAGAAAGAACTGGAAAGCTTGAAGGGGCTCAAGACCCCATATGAACAATAATGCCAAGCAACCAGAGCTTCCTGGGACTAAGCCACTACCTGACTATACCTGACTATAGTCAGTCCATGGACTGACCCTGGACTCTGACCTCATAGGTAGCATTGAATATCCTAGTAAGATCATCAGTGTAAGGGGAAGCCCTGGGTCCTGCTAAGACCGAATGTGATTGTTGGGGGGAGGGCGGCAATGGGGGGAGGATGGGGAGGGAAACACACATATAGTAGAGGAGGGGGACGGATTAGGGGGATGTTGGCCCATAAACCGGGAAAGGGAATAACACTCGAAATGTAAATAAGAAATACTCAAGTTAAAAAATAAAATAAAATAAAATAAAAAGTAAAAAAAAAAGAAAGATGTTTCAGAAGCATGAAGGTTTTATTTTGGAAGTAGTCAGGAATCCTTAGTATTTTGACTTTTTAAGAAGGAAAACAAACCTCTGTTCCCTTTCAAAAATAAAAAGCAAATCAACGAAAAGTAATAATAATAAAGCTGAGGACCAGCTTTATGAGTTCAGGTATCTACCCATGGACAACTCAGTCTTGAAATTCCTGACATTTTTTACTATATATAAACAAAGTTAAAAAACAAAAAAAAAACAAAAAAACAAAACAAAACAAACAAACAAGCAAACAAACAAAAAAACTTCATTGGCCCTCAGCTCTAATCTTGGACACAATTGGATGTATCTCCCAATATTTTAGGTCTATTTGACCTTAACAAAGCTAAAAGGTTTTGGAAGTACCTGTGGAAATATGTTCTGCTCAACAGCTAGAAATGTTCTGATTCTGGCAGGTGAGGGAACTGGGGTGTGGGAGGGGAGAGGCAAATGTCAACAAGTTGTAAGCCTCTGTTTAACTTTTGACACCTGTTTAGAAACTAGCTTTAAATCTTAAAATGCCACAAATGCAAAAATTCACTTGCCATAGTTCCTTTTCTGATTCTGCATTCTGGTTGCCTAGATACAGATGTAAACAAACGTGCCTCTCTGCCTGCAGAACACCCTGATCTACCTGATGGCCCCCTTCCTGGCTCAGCTAGTGACGGAGAAAAGAAAGCAAGTACTTTCAGATCTTCATATTAAGAGTGGAATACTCTGTTCAGTTGCTCAAGGCTAAGGCTGGGGGTTGTTCAGAGCTTGAAGGGGTCCCAGAAGAATGACTGTCTGTTCTGCAGTTCCTGCTGTTCTGCCTTGAGAAAGTGACAGAGCCCAGGGAGGTTACCATAAACAAATTCCTCTCAGTTTCTAAATATCTTAACTGGAGTGATTTTTAATATGGGGATAAGGTTTTGAATTTGGTGATGATTTATTACGATGAAGATTCTTTAAGAAAATGAATAGTTATATGCAATGTTTCCTTTGTCAGTGCCTCTGGCACTTTGCATTGATGATAAAGACCGTGCAAAGCAAGTTGTGCTTTGGACTTGGGTAGGTCTAATAACACCTGAGCAGAATATACAGTCTCTTCTTATGAAAAAGGTACCAGAAAGCAAGCATGATATCAAGCTCTGGTGTTAAGTCTCTGAGTTAGACTGGATGATTGCTTAACTTCAATTTCCTTGAAGAAAATAGGTTAGTTAGGCTTTGCTTTTGTTGTGCATTCCGATGAGCTTCTTAAGACTTCGCAAGCAAATAGGCTCAGTGTACAACAATCACAGGATCCATTGCTTTCCCAGTCCTCAAGCTCTTCACCTATAAAAAGAGTCATCTTAAATTAGTCAAAGGAACTTTTGTCACATATGATGAAACAATGATACGGATCTCATAGAGCTATTAAAACAACTAAATCACTATCTATGAAAGGATTCCACAGGATACAAATTACAATATTTTAAATACACTGTGAACAGATCAAAATTGGGTCATGTAAAAAATCCCATACATAAGAAAGTTATTTGTGGAATAATTTTTAAATATAACCAAATCTTAGCATCTAAGAATACATTGAAAAACCACACACACACATAGATATAGACATAGATGTAGATAGATATAGATATATAGATATACATTATACTTCCAAAGTAGACTTGATGAGAATAACCTAGTAATTTATTTCCCTTGGATACACTAATTCCACAAATATTTACCCAGCATCATTGGTTATTAAATGCATAAGTTAAAGACCAATCTGTTGATGAGGAAATACTAAGACCAGACTCCTGCTACCATTGGTGTTCATTGGAGCAATGAGAAAATGTCTGGTGTGAAGTCAATGCTAAGTTCAAGACCCAAAGCATACAGTAGGAAGCAATAGTGAGAAGATGTGCTAGGGTACAAATCTGGTCAAGTCCTCTGGATGGTATCCAGAACACAACCGTGTGCCTAGGCACCAGACTAATCTCTAGGGCCGTGGTTCTCAATCTTCCTAGTGCTGCAAACCTTCAGTATAGTTTCTTATGTCCTGGTGACCTCCAACCATAAAATTATTTCACTGAAATTTCATAACTATAATTTTGATACTGTTATGAATTGTAATGTAAATATTTGATATACAAGATATCTGCTACGTGACTCCCAAAGATTCACTCACAGGTTGAAAAACAGTGCTGTAGGGGAAGTCTGAGCTAGGGCACATCTAACTTCTGGCAGACCCTAATTCACAGTATGTTCAGGGGCACTGCACTCTCTTAGAAGTCCACTGGCCCCATCCTGAGCCTGTTGTGATAGCCTCTTGCCAACTGTGCTGGATCAAACCAGCATGGCCACTACAAATTTTCATGATAATAGAGTTGCCTTGTTTTCAGTTTTGATTTTTTTTTTAGAGGAGGGGGATGTATAATTAATTGTCTTGGCTCTAACCCAGGAAATGGTTAATTACATTAAACAGACTAAAGAACTAATTTCTGAATATTTACTTAAACCCTGAATAATTATATTTTATTCTGTTTTATTATGCTGTGATATAACCCAAGTAAAGAATCCAATAATCTTGCTTAATTTGTTAACTGAAGAAGAATATCACTTACATTCCCTCCACTGAATCCAATTCAGTGATTGGCTATTGAAATTAAACTAAAACTTGTTGTGCTTTAAACTTTAAAAAATGTATTAGGCCTTTAGTCATTTTCCATATATGGAAATAGTGAATATATTTGTTATCTTTTTTCCTCATAGGAAAAAAATGTTAGCAAATTATCAACCTTTGGAAGGAAATAGGATCTTCTAAGAGTAGCAAAATAGTGAATTAGAGATTTTCAGCTAAGTGTTCTATAGCCAACTTGGTTCATGCTACTAAATTATACATGTAGCTGTTCTATACTTTTATTTCACATCTATAATAACCTGACATCTATGTTTTTAGAATATAAAATTACTTAGATTGACTTTTACGTGTGGGGCTGTTTTGAAAATTAGCTGGTTCCCCCAGGAAATTACTATGTCAGGCACAACTTATTATCATTGGACTTCTTTCAAAGCCTAGTCAGTAATCATGGGGGCTTTCATTGAGCAGTTTTCATCTGGGAAGGATACATGGCTTGAACTTGTAAAATTTTTCCTGATGTGCTAGCAGACCTATGAAGCAAAGCTCGTTAGGAGTGCCCCAGAACCTAATTTCAGTTTCAGTTAGTATCTATGCAAACATGGCATAGGTAAACTGTGGTATATAGTTTATTTAAAATCAAAACACTTATTTAAAGACAAGTGTTTGAAGAATAGCCCACCATAGCATCACAGGTATATTTTGAATCTGTCGCTTCTGTTTTAGGTAAGATTATCTCCAGGCAAAATGTCAACTAAGAACTCCACAGAACTAGTTGAATATGTTGACAAGTAAGTCTTTAAGCTAAGTCTCTTTACTGCATTTGATGACTCTGTAGAGAATAGAATGGCTGAATGAAAGCATGTAAGTAGGTCTCTGCTTTCAGAAAAGTCTGAACAACCTTAGACAGACAAAGCTCACTGTTTCTAAACACATTGTGCTACCTTCTCTTTAAACGATTTCATAAACTCCTGTAGATCTGTGGGGGAAATAATACAACTGGGGCCAGAAGTGACACGTAACACAACAGATTAAATAACTGTAACTGTCAAATAAAGCCAAGCAGATCGATTGACACTGTGATATAAAAACAAAACAAAAACAAAACCCAGGAAACTTGAGATATTTTAATTATCAGAAAAAGATTGACTTTTTTAAAAAATCAAATTCCACTACATTCCTACTTACAATGCCCACTGGAGTGGTCCACAGAAATTGAACAGCTCTGGTTCTTAGGACACAACCATTGGTAGATGTACATTGTTCAAAATACCCCAGAATTGTATGTTTTGGGGGTGGAGTTTCAGAAGCACTGCGTCTGGGTTGGAGTTGTGTTCTCCTCAGCATGAAAGGCTGTTGTCTGGACTCCCATTAAGAGCTTCTAGGCAGTTCTGTTTTGGCCCTTCCTTGCACTATTGCTCTTAACTCTGGACTTGAGAAACGTAGTTCTTTCTTTTCATTTGCAAACTAAGAAGTTCTTGGTATATACTGCAGCTTTAAAATAATTCAGATTCTATAATATGAATTCTAACCACAAGAGAGATGTGCCAAATAAATGAAATGACTCAAGGAGAAGAAGCGTCATAAATGGTAGACTGATTTTTTTAAAGTCATCTTTAATGGCAAAAATTACAAAATTTTAAATTCTGCTTTTTGTTGCAATATTTACAGTTAAGCATTCCCCTGTTCTCATCCACATGGATTCAATCCATTTCAGCACTTCTGTGTTTCAATTCTTTTCACTTTGCATACATGAGTATGGCTTTATGATTTGGGAGGGTGGGGATTCAAACAGGAGAAATTATTTTTCTTGGTGTTTTAAAGTGTGCTACTTAGATAAATAAACTAGGAACAATGAATGTAGTCTTCCCAGAATTAAAGGGCATATTAGCTAACTGTAGCATCCTAGAAGAAAGAAGAGTGGTTTCCACCTGTCTGCATGTGGCAAATAAAAATCATTGCTCTGACCTAGTGAGATAATTCCAGTTGGAAGGCAGAGTGACCTACATTGCAGGAGATTCAAGAATAAACTCCTAGAGAAGGATAACAACCTTAGATTTTAAAACATTATTGTGGGTTTCAGCACAATGAAAGGATATTTACATTTATTTATGCATGTACTTTATATGTATATGTATGTGAGCATGTGTCTCACTATGTACATGCAGAGGCCAGAAGACAACCTTTGGGAATTTGGTTGTGTTCTTGCATGTGTGGGTTCCAGGTCACCACCTTTATGTGCTTAGTTATTTCATCCAATTGCATTTCAGCAAAGTTAAGACAAAGATTGCCTATTCCCAGCATTCTTTTCTACCCCAGTTCAATTTCATAATCCCACCTCTCAATGCCTAATTCAGGTGCCTATTTTATTAAGAGATGGTTAAATCTACCGTGCTCTTTACTTCTATTCTTTCACACTGTAGTCTCAAACACAGGGGCTCCGGAACCTTATGCTTTTTACTAACCCTGTAATAGTCTATCATGGTGCATAGACTATCAATTTTTGATGAACTGTAGCTGACAGATATAATGACGAGGAAGGCCGGGGCAGGGTGAATTGGATGAGCTATACTAACAGAAGTGCTTATGAGATGCTGACTAGCAGAAAAACAAAATGACATTCAGACATTTTGCAACTATCACTGCAGAATTTTGAATTGACATTTAATAAAACAAACTTAACTTTGCTTTCTTTAAATAACTGTATCCTCTAAATCACCAATTGGTAACAGATGTACTAGATGTAAATGAAGTACTTTGACAAATGAAGATCACTGTCCACTCATTAAACTACCTTAGTATGCATTACACAGCTTCAGGGATGCATCCTTGTAGACACTTACCAATATGTTTAAGGGTGGTATTCAAAAAATGTACTAATAAGCCCCCCAAAGCAAAACTTGAGTTACAAAAGAGATCATACCTAGCCTACGAAAAAGTTCAACATAGAGAAAGGCATACTGAAAAGGGTGGCCAACCTTTTATGGAGTCTTTCTTGGCCTGTCAATTATAGTAGAACCCACATATTATCTATACACATTAAATGGTCGGTCATATTAATAATACATGTGTGGGGCAGCAGAATGTTTGCAAGTATTTATAGGACAATGGTGAAGGTGTCATCCTATTAAAGGCAGCAGATAATTTTAATGTGTACATTGGATTGCTAATCCACAGTTATCAGACATTCTGACCTTATGACCCTGTGCATATGCTCATTTATACTTAGTGAACTGAAGAGCATCAAAGTTTTCCTTCTCGTTGCCTTCCTCCTGCTGGTCACACTAGTGGAGTCTCGGGCTTTCATAAGGAACTCTTTTGAGTCCACAGCAGCTAAACTGGCTGTGATTGAGAAAGCTCCCATTGCCTTACTACTCAGTTTCTACCTTATGTGTAAGAGAGTAGAGTTTCAAGTGATCAAAGATGAGTTCTTGATACTTCTCAATTAATTCCACCCGTGATTTTCATCTACACCTTTCTATGTAATAAGCTAGGTGGTTGAAATTTTTGAATATCTAATTATCCTCTTACATGATTTAATTTTGAATGGAAAATAAATTGTGCTTATGAATCTCTTATTTTTCTTTAATTGGCTATCCCACAAGAGGAGAATTTTTTTTCTCACCTTGGAATCAAATGCTTTCTGAGGTCCCTTCTAATCCTTCAGAGGCTGGTTATTGCTTACTTAGTTTATGCAAACTCTGGGCTAGGCATTTACAGAGTGAGCAAATTAGACAAAGATTCCCACTTCACATACCTTTGATTCCAGAGAAGGAAGAGGCACAGATTTCTGGTAAGCCTGCCAAGACAATTTTTGCTTACAGGTTAGCATTTGAGCAGACTAGGATATGGGCAGGTAGACACCTGGGCAAGGACAAAATTTGTCAGACAGGAATACAGAGGTGAAGATGGTTGGAGTAAGAAGGTTAGAAATATAAATGCATGTTGATATATGGAGTCTCCAGTCTGTCCTACCAAGGTGAAAATTCTAAGTTTCCTAAATCAAAAGGAAGTCAGAGAAACAAAGGTGATACTGAGCAGCAGTTCCTGACTTATAGTCACGATATATGTCAACAACTCTCTTTGGGTACATTTTGGGAAGACAGGGTCTGGATGCTAATTAGTATTTACAATTGAAGTAGATAAAATGTTCAATGCATCAGATAAGACAATAGAAGATATAAAATCATAAAAGAATGCCTGTCACTGTCCTAAGAAGACCTGCTAATGACTGTCTTCAGATTCTGTTTGCCACATTCTCACAAGGAGAATTCTTAATAGCCATTATATCAGAATGTGACCTCATTTGAAAGTAGGGTCATTGCAAATATTGCTAAGATGAGGTCACTGTGGAGTGAGAATAATGTCTGCTTGTGAGAATGTGGTATCCAAGGTCTGAAGACAGTCATTACCAGGTCTTCTTAGGACAGTGGCAGGCATTTGTTTTACTTATTCACTTTAAGTCCCACTCACTGCCCCCTCTTAGTCACCTCCTCCCAACAATCCTTACACCTACCCTTCTCTGAGTAGGTGGGAGGCCCCTGAGAATCCCCTCCACCCTGGCACTTCAAGTCTCTTTGAGCCTAGGCGCTTCCTCTCCCACTGAGGCCACACAGGACAGCCCATCTAGGAGAATATATCCCATATACAGATAACAGCGTTAGGATAGCTCCCCTCTTGTCCCACATTTCAGTTGTTTGGAACCCTCATGAATGCAAAGCTGCACATCTCCTACATATATTTAGGGAGGCATAGGTCCAGCCTGTGTATATTCTTTGGTTGGTGGTTCAGATTCTGAGAGGCCCAAGGGTGAGTTTAGTTGACTCGGTTGATCTTCCTGCGGGTTTTCTATCCCCTCCAGATCCCACGATCCTTCCTCCTATTCGTCAGTAAGAATCCTCCAAGATCCATCCACTGTTTGGCTGTGGGTATTTGCATCTGTCTGAGTCAGCTGCTAGGTAGAGTCTCTCAGAGGACAACATGTTCCTGTCCACACAAGAATATCATTAATAGTGTTAGTGATTAGTGCTTGCACATGGGATGGGACTTAAGTTGGGCTGGCTATTAGTTGGCCATTGCCCTAGTCTCTGCTTCATCCCCCATGGTGATAGGCATTCTTTAACGATGTAATTCTCTGTGCTTGTTAACATGTGAAGAAGACAGATCACTCACATCATGATACATGAGAATGAAGGGCTAAGCTTTGGATGTGGTATGGCAGACTGACCTGTCATTAAGTACAGGCAGTCTTTGGTTCTCTGTAATCTGCTCATATTCACCTCTGCCTATGATGGGCAAGTTGCTGGTGATGAGTGGGCATGGCCACAGGCATTATGTGATATTCACAAGGACCCTGAAACCCATCAGAGCAAGGCTGCTCAGAAGAAACCCAGTTATCTCTACCTCAGGAGGGTCTCGGTTTTTGGCAAGTCTGAGAAACACCAAGACCCTACTGCAGCACAGACCAAAGTCAATCTCAGTTCCCTAGAGAGACTTAATGAGGCTTTAACAGTAAGAGCTGTGAACCAAGCTGTAAAAGGTGACCAGGAGGAAGCTGCATAATGTTGAAAGCAAAGTCCACACTCAAAAGTGTGCAATGGGGTGCACATGCATGCGCGCACTCACACACACACACACACATACACACACACATACACACACACACACACACACACACACACACACACTCACTTCTCTGAGAGTGGTGCAAAGGGACAATGCTGCAGCAAGGGAGGAAAGATGAAGAAGCATAGCAAGATATTTCTCAGCTGAGACACTATTAACTTCCAAGTCTCAGAAAAAGTTTATGTGACAAATGTTACTGTGAAGTTCTAATAAAATTAAACTACAGTGATATGCTAGTTCTAAAGACTCTATAGAAATCAGATGACACTAATTCAACTCCTTAATGTCTACTGTGCTAAGAACAGCTTACCACCGATATTAACATACCAGGACTGCCATGGTCACCAGCACTCTGGTAATGCTGAACAAAAATGTGTATCTCACAACCTTGTAAGCTAGAAGGCCAGAGACAGAGTCAGCAGACTTGGTTCCTGTGAGTGCTGAGGGCAGATCTGTTGCAAGCTTTCCACAGACTTCTTGGCACTTCCTGGTTTATAGATGTTTCAATCCCCCCCCCCGCCCCCATCTCTCTCTCTCTCTCTCTCTCTCTCTCTCTCTCTCTCTCTCTCTCTCTCTTTCTCTCTCTCTGGCACTACAAACTCTATGTAAACTCCAAACATCCTCAATCACTGTTGCTGCTGGCATACATTTTATTTGTATGTGCAATCCAGACATCCACCCTGCTTCTATACACACATGGGTTTTGCTTAGAACCTTTACCCACTCTAACAGCTCCCCAAGAAAAGTTCCCATTCCACCATATGGTATTAATTTTGCAGTCCTCTTGAAACCTCATTGAATAAGAGACATTCACATCTTAGTGTACACGACTTTTCACTGGGAAGATCCACAACCAGTCTCCCTCGTCTCTTCTTGGCTGGGCCACTATTTGGAATTGTCACTTTGCCAGTCATGTCCCCTGGTAGGCTGCATCCTGCCCAACCCTATCAGTCCTGGTTGTCTGTCTGGCCTCTACCCCAAAATTCTCATTGACTGTCTCACCCCTTAGAACACTTCAGGTATTTTACTTATTTTAAGCTCTACAACAGAAGCTTCTTTACACAACTCCCAAGTCCACCAGATGAGTGGTTATAGACAAGCAATGGAAAACCTATAATTGGTTATGGACAGACAAGAAATGCAGAAACTATACCAAGTACATATTTCTAATTCACCATTTCCACATGCTCATAGAATTATTTTTGTAAGCCATCAGAACAGTGGCTACATTTTATATTACCTTTTTTTACAGGATGCTATAAACTATAACTAATCCTTAAAGTTGATCTCATTAAAATGTAGAAAATCTTCTCAATATGGCTTTATTGTGTTCAGAAGAGGATTAAGTTCTCATGTTTTTGTCTCTGGCTTTTACAGGTTTCCAAAATGGTTATCTGAAGTTTCTAAGTAAATTTAGTGCTCTCTTCACAGGGACAGAATAGGCAGCAAAGCAAGGGCCCATATACCAGAGTCTCTGCCAGCCACAGCACAGCTGGTGTAAGTCACACTAACTTGCAGGGAAGCAGAATTCTGAGTCTGGGGAAAATCTGTTCAGATTCAGCTACAGTCAGTGATGTGTGCAAAGCCTCTCTGGAGAGGCCCCAGGATTTCTTTATCCTGTGGTTAGTAGCTCCATTTGGATATGTCTGGAATATTCAGTTATTTCTTCCCTTCCAAGGTCAAATTTAAAACATGATCCCATTAATGTAGCACATTATTAAGAGTTAGCTGGTTTATTTGTTTGTGTGTTTATAATACCAGGATAGACACACCTTGACAGTGAAAGTCCTCAAATTATATCCCCTTTGGGAGTAACCTGGTGGTTTGAATAATAGTGCCATTAAGAATTTCCTTTACATTAAAATATTCATAAATTTGTTCTTCTGGTTATTGAACAAGTAACAAAAGAACTTTCCTTATAGCAATGGGTATGTCGAGAAAAAGCAAGGCCTTTGTCATCTGAGACTCCTGTGACTAAAACTAACAAATGGTGAACATTATTAACAAGCATGATAGTTATGTCTAGGTGACAAAAAGCCTTAGGCATGACAAGAAACCTTCCAGACAGCCATCTAGAGAGAAAATACCTTTAAAATAAGCCTTAAAAAACACAGGAAATGAAGAACTCTAGCCCAGCACGTGCATGTGTCCTTGGACTGTCCATAGTGCAAGCAAACATATTTGCATTGAAATATGTGCTAGAGTGCAGCTAGAGGCTGCAGTAACATGCCCTATAGAGTAGAAATGCAGCTCAGTCAGCTCTGAGAGCCAGGATCAGAGACAGGTGAGTTGAGGGGTAGCCTCTATAGGGAAAGGTCTGCTTCTTCATGCTCTGTATCGGAACAATTTTGATCACAGCTTATAGCATCTCCCAAGAAGAGGGCACTTTGGGTCCCTTATAGCCCAGAACTGTAGCACACTTGTATGGCACTGGTTGATCTAAAACCTGCTATAGACTTCTTGCTATCATAGGCGTCTCACTATCCCATCACTCATAACCAAACAGCAGACCACACCTGTTGACCCTGTTTAAAGATCCAACAACTGCAACCCTTGGTTTTGAAACAGCAATGGAGCCTGTATTTCACCCTCAGACTATCATGCATTCCAACTTGCCTTCATGTTTCTGAATGTCGACAGAACATGAGAGCTCATGTTTCACACTTCAGCAATTCATTTTATATCCTGACTTCTCTTATTCCTGACCCAAACCCCAACACTGTGGTACTCAGTCTTCAGGGAACATTTGAATCATGTAAGCGCTTTCCTTATGCGTACATGAAGGCTCTCCTGACCCACTCCAACATTGTTTTAATAGGTCTGTGATGGAACCAACAAATCTGTATTTTAATAATCTCCCTGTCCTCCCATAACATCAATTCAGATGTTTTTATGAGAAACACTGAATTCCACTAAGTTACAGAGTAAAATTTTAGTAAATACTCAGTAAGTGGTATATGCTTATTTGTAAATCACTAATATAGGAGCTGGCAAGATGGTACAGCAGGCAAAGGATTGGCTACCAGTAATCATGAACATGTGACTTGGATCCCTAGGACCTTCACACATGTGCTATAGCCCCCATTCTCCCACATACATATACATACACACACATACATACACACAAAATAAATTAATAATGATGCAATTTTAAAGTCACTAGATAAAGAAATATTGCTTTACCTGCACATAACAGAAACCCCAGGCAAAAGAGCTTAAATATAAAGGTACAAATTAGCTCATATAATAACGACAGCAATGGAATCTAGAGTTTGCTTACTTTGGTGGCCTAACAAAATCATCAAACGGCCAGGTGTTTTCTGTTCTTTACCAGAGTCCCCCTTTGTTTTATGCTCACAAGATAAGTTCAACAGTTCCATGCACCGCTATAGAAGAAAAGGATGTTCTTCATGTTCATCCTCCTTTTTGAGGCCAAGATCCCCAAAGCAAAATTGTTTCACATGTTTCTATCCAAACCTCACATGCCTAAGCCCAAAAGAATGAGGTAAACATAGAGGACACAAGAGACATGTGTGTGAACTATGGCCAATAGGAATTTAGAAATGTATTTAACAATGCCTGCCATTATGAGAATACACAAGAAAATAATCTTAGTAGGGGGCTTGATAGTGTCTTTTATAAGCATCTGTTTAGAACTGAGAACTAGAGAGCCCCCGTTTCTTGGCAGCCCAGGAAGCAGATTGCCTAGTGACCTCAAGAAGCATTAGCTCAAAGAAGTTAATGAGAAAAATCATTATTAGGCTACACATCCCCATCAGCAGGCCTGGCATCCTGTCCCATGATTCACTCCCGTCTCTGATTCACTTACCTGATACAAGGGAGCATTATCAGCATGGTACAGTTGTAGAGTGTATATGTGCCTATATTCCATTTGGTAATTTTCCAGGAGAACATTTGGAGCCAAAGGGGTAGTAAGTTGAATCTGAGTATTAAAAGCCCTTAGCACAGCCTTCTTCTTTTTCTTGGATGTACAGGCAACAGGAAGGAACAGTGCTGCCTGGGCTAAGGCTGCTTTATTTTGCTCTGGATTAACCTACTACTTTATAGTTTTCTACTTAGCATTAACAGAACATGGAAATTAGTCAACTATAATTACTTAACCTCCCACTATGTACCATGTGCCCTTCTGGGTGCTGAGGATACTGTGGAAAATAAGAGGACACATTTCTAGTGACAGAGGACAGAAAATAAATGAAGTAGCTGGAGAGACAGCTTGTTCCTTTTGCAGAGGACCCACTTACAATTCCAAGCACCCATATGACAACCAACTACCATCTGTAACTCCAGTTCCAGAGGGCCCAACACTCTTCTGACCTTCACAAACACTTACATATACATGATTCACAACCATCCATAAAGGCAAAAGCATTCATACACATAAAATAAAAATTTAAAAAAATCTGTGTTTAGAAAGAAAGAAGTTAAGCCCAACACCAGATAAGTAAGATAAGTTTATGAAGTTCTTTGGAGAAAATGCACTATGGAATCATGATAGTAACAGAGCAGAAAGGAGTCCGAATTGGGAAAACTGGCATTGAGACCTGACTATGCCCAGGAGGCAGCCATTCAATAACTCTACAAAAATCACATGCAGCAGAAGGATCTGCAAGTGCCATGGCTCTGAGTGAAAAAGATAGCTTGGTGTCAGAGGAAACCCAGGAATATAGAATAACAGGATGGGGAGGGGGGCTATGAGCAGGGTTCTTACTCTCAGAGAATGGATAAGCCAAGACAGGGAGGATTTTAAGTGGGTACATGCTGTCATTTACAATTTAGACAAAATCATCCTAGGCACTGGAAAGGTGGACTAGTGGGGCTCATAGTTCAGATTCCCTGCACCCAAGACAAATAAAAGCCAGGTGGCAGAAGTCTGTAATCCTAGGGCTAGAGCACACAGATCCTGGATGTTTGTTATGGGTTCAGGTCTAAGGCATACCTAATGAGATTTTCAGGTTCTTGTGTCCCTGAACAATGAATCAGACATGTGAATCATGATAGAAAGAGAAAGAGAAAATGGCATTCCTAGCAGTAGAAGGTAAAAGACACATGTGCCTGCTGAATTCTGGGCCTTTGTAGATTGTTTACATATGATCTACCTTCTCTTTGTGTATCACAGACACACATTGTTTGTAACACATAGTCCTGGTAAGAAAGGATTTTCATATGTTTCATATAATTATCTCTCTCACACCACAAACCTAGAGCTGGAAAACACAGGCAGCCTCTGTCAGACATAAGGACCATCTGTCAGGTCATTACTTTCTGCTGCTTAGCAAAAAGTAAGTTGAAAGCCGTCGTGCTTTGAGCCATTTGCAGGGGAGTCCCATGAAGGAAACTGTCCAGGTTACTGTGCTTCCTGTTTCTTGTTATTGTGACTCAGCACTTTACAGAACCCTTCAGCTCTGCCTGGTTCTTCTCAAAGGTCCCAGAAGTCTCAAGTTTCACATGAGTAGTTTCTTCCCAGAACAATAGAGAAGCCACAGGTAATGCTTGCTTCCTATTCACCCTCCTACACTCACTGAGCTATCTCTTACTGAGACCTTCTGACTCAGCTTACATCTCCAAAGAACTGGCCATTTAGAGCAAAGCAAGGCCTTCATGTTCATAAACAGCATATAAGCTACCCCAGTGGATAAAAACTTAACAAGGTGACTTTGCTAATGCAAGTCCCAGAGCAGGCCACCTGCTGCCTACTAGAAGCCCTCCCAACCCAACCCCAGAGGGGAGTAAACTCTTCTGAGAGCACAAGTGGCAAGCACATTATAACATTAGTGTATTTACAAACTCACACATTGCCTTACACACACACACACACACACACACACACACACACACACACACACACGTTTCCACACAGCTCCAGAATTTCTCATAGGGTGCATACTTTTTCTCTCCAAGTCTTCCAAGTTCCTGTTCTGTTCCAGGAACTCTCTCTGGTTGGGAAAAGAGTAGTCATGCTAGTGCATTTTTGTCAAAACTATTATCAACCCAGAAATTCCACCCCAAAGACCTGAATCATTCAGGTCCTTTGTCTCAGCTGATTCATGTTTCTTCAAGGCAGATGTAGATCAGCTGTCATGGTTTTAAGAGAAAACTCAGTGAAAATCTCTGACATCTCTCTCTCTCTCTCTCTCTCTCTCTCTCTCTCTCTCTCTCTCTCTCTCTCTCTCTGTGTGTGTGTGTGTGTGTGTGCGTGTGTGTGTGTGTGTGAAAGAGAGACAGACAGACAGACAGAGAATTTGGAAGAGTCCAGAGCAAAGAGAGAAAGAAGCAAAAAGGATGTAGCTGATAGGAGAGGAGCCTGTGGATTGGTTTAGGATAGAAAGGGAGTGAGAAGGGCCAGAATGCTAGTGTGAACTAGTTTAAAGTTAATATAATTCCTCTACATAAATCTAGTGAAATTGTAGCCTTTAAGATAAAGATCAGATCTGCATTCAAGAGCATTGCCAGTGACCTGTACTCAGTGATAAAATAATCAAGTTAGTCATGTGTCTAGAATGACCTCAGGCAGTTATTTACCTATTCTATAAGCCATTTTCCTTTTCTGTGAAGCTAATATAATACTTTAAAACACTAAGAAGATAATGCAAAATGTAAGTCACCAAGAGAAAGCTAATGCATACAATATTGTACATTTTGTTTGGATATACAATTCTTTTGTAGTAGCCATTTTACTTACTATTCCAAGACTGATTGTCATAGAAACTCTGTAAACAGTCGTGTGTGTGTGTGTGGGAGAGAGAGAGAGAGAGAGAGAGAGAGAGAGAGAGAGAGAGAGAGAGAGAGAGAGAGAGAGGAGAGTTGGACAGAGGTTGACAGAAGGTATCTTTTTCTTTTTTTAATTATTTTTGTTCTTTTCTCTCTCTTTTTATTGGATATTTTATTTATTTACATTTCAAATGTTATCCCCTTTCCCATTTTGCCCTCTGGAAACACCCTATTCCATCCTCTCTCCCCTACTTCTATGAGGGGGGTTCTTCACCCACCCACTCCCTCCCATCTCCCCTACACTGGGGAATCAAGCCTTCCCAGGTCCAAGGGCTTCTCCTCCCATTGATGCCATGCAATGCCATCCTCTGCTACATATGCAGCTGGAGTCATGGATCCTTCCATGTATACTCTTTGGTTGGTGGTTTAGCCCCTGGGACTTTTGAGGGCCTAGTTGGTAGATACTGTTCTTCCTATGGGGTTGCAAACCCTTTCAGCTCCTCGGTGCTTTAACTCCTCCACTGGGGACCACATGCTCAGTCAATAATTGGCTATGAGGCTCTGTATATGTCAGGCTATGACAGAGCCTCTCAGGAGACAGCTGTATCAGGCTCCTGTCAGCATGCACTTACTAGCATCCACAATAGTGTCTGGGTTTGGTGCCTGTAATGGGGTGAATCCCCAGGTGGGGCAGTGTCTGGAGGGACTTTCCTTCAGTCTCTGCTCTTTGCTTTATCTCCATATTTCCTTCTTGAGCATTTTGTTCCCCCTTCTAAGAAGAGCTGAAACATTCACACGTTGCTCTTCTTTTTTTTTTATTTTTTCCATCTTTATTGAATTGGGTATTTCTTATTTACATTTCAAATGTTATTCCCTTTCCCAGTTTCCAGGCCAACATCCCCATAACACTCCACCTCCCCTTCTATATGGTTGTTCCCCTCCCCATCATCCCCCTATTATCACTCTTCCCATAAGAATCCCGTTCGCTGGGGATCCAGCATTGGAAGGACCGAGGGCTTCCCCTTCCACTGGTGCCCTTACCAAGCTATTCATTGATACCTATTAAGTTGAATCCCAGGGTCAGTCCATGTATATATAGTTTCTGGGTAGTGGCTTAGTCCCTGGAAACTCTGGTTGGTTGGCATTGTTGTTAATATGCGGTCTCAAGCCCCTTCACCTCTTTCATTCCTTTTTCTGATTCCTCAAACGTGGTTCCTGTTCTCAGTTCAGTGGTTTGCTGCTGGCATTCGCCTCTGTATTTGCCATATTCTGGCTGTGTCTCTCAGGAGAGATCTACATCTGGTTCCTGTCAGCCTGCACTTCTTTGCTTCATCCATCTTATCTAGTTTGGTGGCTGTATAAGTATGGGCCACATGTGGGACAGGCTCTGAATGGGCGTTCCTTCAGCCTCTGTTCTAAACATTGGCTCCCTATCCCCTCCAAAGGGTATTCTTGGTCCCCTTTTAAAGAAGGAGTGAAGCATTCACATTTTGGTCATCCTTCTTGAGTTTCATGTGTTCTGTGCATCTATGGTAATTTGAGCATGTGGGCTACTATCCACTTATCAATGAGTGCATACCATGTGTGTTTTTCTGTGATTGGGTTACCTCACTCAGGATGATATTTTCCAGTTCTATCCATTTGCCTATGAATTTTATAAAGTCATTGTTTTTGATACCTGAGTGATATTCCATTGCGTAGATGTACCACATTTTCTGTATCCATTCCTCTGTTGAAGGGCATCTGGGTTCTTTCCAGCTTCTGGCTATTATAAATAAGGCTGCTATGAACATAGTGGAGCATGTGACTTTGTTATATGTTGGGGCATCTTTTAGGTACCCAAGAGAGGTATAGCTGGATCCTCAGGAAGCACAATATCCAATTTTTTTGAGGAACATCCAGATTGATTTCCAGATTGGTTGTACCAGTCTGCAATCCCACCAACAATGGAGGAGTGTTCCTCTTTCTCCACATCCTCGCCAGCATCTGCTATCGCTGGAGTTTTTGATCTTAGCCATTTTGACTGGTGTGAGGTGGAATCTCAGGGATGTTTTGATTTGCATTTCCCTTATGACTAAAGATGTTGAACATTTCTTTAGGTGCTTGTCAGCCATTCAATATTCCTCAGCTGTGAATTCTTTGTTTAGCTCTGAACCCCATTTTTAATGGGGTCATTTGTCTCCCTGCGGTCTAAATTCTTGAGTTCTTTGTATATTTTGGATATAAGCCCTCTATCATTTGTAGGATTGTTAAAGATCTTTTCCCAATCTGTTAGTTGCCATTTTGTCTTAACGACAGTGTCCTTTGCCATAAAGAAGCGTTGTAGTTTTATGAGATCCCATTTATCGATTCTTGATCTGAGCATAAGCCATTGGTGATTTGTTCAGGAAATTTTCTCCAGTGTCCATGTGTTCGAGATGCTTCCCCACTATTTCTTCTATTAGTTTGAGTGTATCTGGTTTGATGTGGAGGTCCTTGACCCACTTGGACTTAAGCTTTGTACAGGGTGATAAGCATGGATCGATCTGCATTCTTCTACATGCTGACCTCCAGTTGAACCAGCACCATTTGCTGAAAATGCTGTCTTTTTTCCATTTGATGGTTTTGGCTCCTTTGTCAAAAATCAAGTGACCATAGCTGTGTGGGTTCATTTCTGGGTCTTCAATTCTATTCCACTGGTCTATCTGCCTGTCTCTGTACCAATACCATACAGTTGTTTTTTGTTTTTTGGTTTTATTTTCTTTGTTGTTTTTTTGTTTTTTTGTTTTTTTTTTTTTTTTTGTTGTTTTGTTTTTTTTTTTTTAATCGCTATTGCTCTGTAATACTGCTTGAGTCCAGGGATAATGATTCCCCTGGTAGTCCTTTCATTGTTGAGTATAGTTTTAGCTATCCTGGGTATTTTGCTACTCCAGATGAGTTTGCGGATTGTTCTGTCTAACTCTCTGAAGAATTGGATTGGTATTTTGATGGGGATTGTATTGAATCTGTAGATCACTTTTGGTAAAAGGGCCATTTTTACTTTATTAATTCTGCCAATCCATGAGCATGGGAGGATTTGATCTTTTGAGATCTTCTTCAATTTCTTTCTTCAGAGTCTTGAACTTCTTATCATACAGATATTTCACTTGCTTGGTTAAAGTCACACTGAGGTATTTTATATACTTTGGGACTATTATGAAGGGTGTCATTTCCCTAATTTCCTCCTCAACTTGTTTCTCTTTTGTGTAGAGGAAGGCTACTATTTGATTTGAGTTAATTTTATACACAGCCATTTTGCTGAAGGTATTTATCAGGGTTAGTATTTCTCTGGTGGAACTTTTGGGATCACTTATACTATAATATCATCTGCAAATAGTGATATTTTGACTTCTTCCATTCCAGTCTGTATCCCTTTGATCTCCTTTTGTTGTCTGATTGCTCTGGCTAGGACTTTGAGAACTACATTGAATAAGTAGGGACAGAGTGGGCAGCCCTGTCTAGTCCCTGATTTTAGTGGGATTGTTTCAAGTTTCTCTCCATTTAGTTTAATGTTAGCTACTGGTTTGCTGTATATGGCTTTTACTATGTTTAGGTATGGGCCTTGAATTCCTGTTCTTTCCAGGACTTTTATCATGAAGGGGTGTTGAATTTTGTCAAATGCTTTCTCAGCATCTAATGAAATGATCATGTGGTTTTTTATCTTTCAGTTTGTTTATATAGTGGATTACGTTGATGGTTTTCCCTATACTAAACCATCCCTGCATGCCTGGGATGAAGCCTACTTGATCATGATGGATGATTGTTTTGATGTGTTCTTAGATTCAGGTTGCAAGAATTTTATTGAACATTTTTGCATTGATACTCATAAGGGAAATTGGTCTGAAGTTCTCTTTCATTGTTGGGTCTTTGTGTGGTTTAGGTATAAGAGTAATTGTGGCTTCATAGAAGGAATTCAGTAGCGCTCCGTCTGTTTCAACTTTGTGGAATAGTTTGGATAGTGTTGGTATGAGGTCTTCTATGAAGGTCTGATAGAATTCTGCACTGAACCCATCTGGACCTGGGCTCTTTTAGGTTGGGAGACTTTTTAATGACTGTTTATATTTCTTTAGGAGTTGTAGGTGTTTAGATGGTTTATCTATTCCTGATTTAACTTCGGTACCTGGTATCTGTCTAGGAAATTGTCCATGTCCTGCAGATTTTCAAGTTTTGTTAAATATAGGCTTTTGTAGTAGGATCTGATGATTTTTTTAATTTCCTCTGAATCTGTAGTTATGTCTCCCTTTTCATTTCTGATTTTGTTAATTTGGACACACTCTCTGTGTTCTCTCGTTAGTCTGGCTAAGGGTTTATCTATCTTGTTGATTTTCTCAGAGAACCAGCTTTTGGGTCTGTTGATTCTTTGTATAGTCCTTTTTGTGTCTACTTGGTTGATTTCAGCTCTGAGTTTGATTATTTCCTGCCTTCTTCTCCTCCTGTGTGTGTTTGCTTCTTTTTGTTCTAGAGCTTTTAGGTGTGCTGTCAAGCTGCTGATATATGCTCTCTCCTGTTTCTTTCTGCAGGCACTCAGAGGTATGAGTTTT